>NW_007257485.1:378798-624932 GCF_000164805.1 Carlito syrichta | reverse complement strand
ATTTTGAGACCATTCATTCTGGGTGGGGCTCTTCATTGTTTGCATTCCAAAGTCAGTTTTGTCAGTATCTGCCCTCCCAGGAGTCTGGGAGAGACCCATATTCTTCTTTTGGTTTTTCTGCATTTGTGTAGATTTTTCTTTCTTGCCCCTTAGTGGATCAAGTTCCTGAGATCTAATCTCCAGTCTCTCTCCTCTGTTTCTGTTGCAGGCAGTTAGCTTGTTGCCTAAGAGTTCTGTGACACTAGTCTCTATTCAGCGTAGGGGAGGGGCTTTGTCTCCTGTTAATGACGTCACCATGGGATCTGAGGTAGGGGCTCGGATAGGTGGGCGGGGTGATGCAAAGTAAATATGCCTTGAAAATAGTGGAGGTGGTGGTTTTACTTTCACTTTTGGGGGCGCTCCTGTGGGTCTCTAGGCGGGACCAGTTGCACAGCTGGGCACTGGATCTGGGGTGCCTCCAGCCGGCTAGGGTGGAGGAGAGGGTCAGGGGTTCCCTCCTCTGGAGCTGGAAGCCTGCGATCGGCATCTTACGCCAGCTTGGGGTTCTGCCCCCTTACACAGGGTTGTGGTCGCGCACGCTGAGTGCCTCAGCCAGGGTGGGCCTGGGGTTTCTGATCTCCAAAGCTCCAGTGGGTAGGTGGTGGCTCTGGGTCCCTCCCAGAGCACTTTAGCCAGAAATGGGACTGGTATCTCTAAGGGGCGGGCACTCAGAGCCTTCCTGCATGAACAGCAGCTTTGTGCTGGTCGCGACGATGTGGCCGGGGATGGAGCTGGGATCTGGGATTTGGAATTCCCCATCCAGCCAGAATCACATATAGTGGGGCAGCCACAGTCCGGCCACAATGTCTGGCCCTGCTTGGGACCAAAAGTCCCTGAGCCTCATATCAGTGTGGCTGGAGGTGGGCGGGGGGGGTGCAGGAAGAAAAGTAATAGTCTTTTTGGGAAACTCATGTTCAGAGAATCTCAGGGATCCACCTATGTGGTCGCCATCTTCAGGTCGCCTCCTCTTTTCAGAAATAACTTTTAACGCACCATATCAATACACTGTTCTCTATCATTTCAATGCTGTGTATTTTAATTATTAAATAATTGTTAATTAAGATATTCTTCATACATTTGCTCTATACCAAGCAGACATTTTTCCTCTCATTTCCCAATCATGTAACATCTGTGAGGGCAGAGCCCATGTCTGGCATCTAGCAAAGTGCTTAGCACAGAAGGCCCTTAATAAATATTTACTGACTGAATGAAGAGTGTTTACTAGCATTCTCAATATCTCTATTTCAATGAGTTTTGAACAGAGATCAAGATTAGGAAAATAAAAAAGTTTGACTAACCACATCAAATATCAGCAAAGATTTATCAGAGTTCTAATAACATTTTATTTTGTTCTTATGAGTGTATATCTTAAATTTGGATCTTAAAAAAAATTCTAAATGGTTTAAAGAACTTATTGAAACTTGACTAACCTAGAAGTTTTTAAAATGGAAAAAATCAAATGATATATTATAAAAATAAGTGTTTTTTATAGTTTTGCATAGTAATATAGAGCAAATCAACACTATTTACAAGGTGCAAAGGAAAGGGAAGCTGGTATTGATTTGCATCTGAAGTCATATCCAACTTTTCTGAACATAATAATCTCAGATCAGAATAAAATAAATTTCAGAACTCAGTTTGAGAGAAAAGGAAAAACTTTAGTTAAAATCTTTACAATAAAATAATTATGATTATAAATCTCTTTAGTTAAATATGTACACATTACATGGCATTTTTAAAAAGAATGGAAATAAGGTTTTCAGGCAAATCAAATGCAAGAGCTTAATGTCAGTTTAACATTCTTTAACAGCTGTGTCAGACAATGGCTCTGCTTTGCGCAAAACATGATAAACAAAATAAGGAAAAATTCTGCAAAATTATTTAATTTCCCAAGGAAGTTACTAAAAAAAGGAAATGGCAAAAGAAACAAAGGTTGTCCATTTCAGCTTGATTGTATGCATAGGCTAGAATGACCTAGAATGACCAGCACTGGTGTAGCCCCGCATCTGTTGAATCAGTCCTTGGGTGGCTTTAGTCAGAAGTAAAAGTGAAGTCCTAGCTACTGTGCTTCTATGCAGCCACATGGCCAATAAGGTAGATGTTGTCATAAAGGTGCCCTACGAAATCCTCACTAATGTTTTGAGCAGCGCGACGGGTATTTCGAATGAACTCTCTTTTTGACATTTTATTCTTCACATGAGGGCTAGTGAGGTCAATGGAAAGTAGAATCAAAGAGTAGCACAGTACATAGACAGCATCTGGAAGGAAAAGGAAACATGTCAAGTTATTGGCTGGCTTAAAAAATACAATTCTGAAGACACTATATAAGGCAAACATGTCTGCCCATAATCTCAAGAGACCAAGATTAGTTCATAATTGAACATGGTGGTCAACTCACCCAGCTTATCTGAGCCTTTCCCAGTTCAGCATTGAAAGTCCTGCTTTGTGGGAAATGCCCAAGACCTGGGCAAACCAGGATGCTTTCATTCTAACTGAATACCAATTCTTCAATTCAAAAGAACTTCAGAATAGTTAGGGAGTGTATGGTAAATATTCATTCTAGGTTTTAAAATTTCATAATTGGCTTTATCTTCATCTTTGTTTTCAAATGCATTATTTCTATCCAACTATCCATGTAATACATTTGTACTGCTAGCATTTATTTTCCCATTCTAAAAGAAAAGCAACCTATTTATTTATATTGAATGCTTTTACAAAAACCTAATTTAATTTGAAAGCACCCTTAATAACAAGAAAACACATTAACTTGGTATTAGAAAATAAAATGTAAACAATCCCAAAGATTATTAAATTAATATTCCCATTTGAGATCTGTATTTTAAAGGTTTATGGAATTTACATATTAATTTCAAAAGTGGATCTTTAGGGAAAAGATTTCTGTACCTAAGTACTATACAACAAGATTTTATATATGCCCAGGGTAATAGTTGATGTTTAGTATTAAAATAGTAACAAATATCATGATACTTATACTACTATAGTTCTTATATTTCAGAATCCTGAAATCTTAAGAAAGCTAAGTTAAATATGTCTTGTAAAGCATGTTCAACAAGTTTCACGAGATTGGTAAATGTCATGTAATGGCTACTTAATAAGATAAGCATGATTAAAATGAAGAGATGAAAAAGCATGAAGAGATGAGTACTATATTAATTGAAAAATATGTAAGCAATTTGGGTTATATCACACACATATTCATACACCTATACATACATATACACACATAAACAATGAAAACCAGTTGTATTAAAGACAATTTTTAGAAAAAAAAAAAAAAGATGTTACCTATTTAATACATGTATTAGCAAAAGCCTTAAAAACAATTTCTTAGCCGGGCTCAGTGGCTCAGCCTGTAATCCCAGCACTTTGGGAGGCTGAGGTGAGTGGATTGCCTGAGCTGGTGCGTTCGAGACCCGCCTGGGCAACTTGGCGAGATCTCATCTCTACAATAAATCAAAAAATCAGCCGGGCATGGTAGCGTGTGCCTGTAGTTTCGGCTACTTGGAAGGCTGAGGCAGAAGGATCGCTGGAGCCCAGCAGGTCAAGGTTGCGGTGGCCGGGCAATGCAGTGAGATTCCAACTCAAAGAAAAATAAATAAACAAATAAATAAAAATAATTTCTCAAGTTTTCACTTAGACTAGTAAAAATATGCAACACTCCAACAATAATAATTTTAAAGAATTTATGTAGCCAAGCCTAACTTTCTTCCTAAAATAGAACACACACACACACACACACACACACACACACACACACACACACACACACACAATAGCTGTGAAAAACTGAAGCATTCCTTCTAAGCTCACATAAATGATGAAATAGTCACTGCTACAAGCAGTACAAGTATTTGTAATATTGGGAACATTCTTCCACACAATGAGAAAAATATCTCATCTATTACTGTTTTTACCTAAAGGTGTAGGGAGAAGAGGAAGTGAAGTACCATATATATTCTTACCAGGGCTAAGGCCAAGTTCTCGCATTAAATCAGGATTACAAACACAGAACCTATGTGAAAACTTTGTTATAAGAGTTTCAAGATACTCCCCACGCTCCTCGGGGGCATGAATATGACGAAAAAATTCTCTCAGTGCATTTGGCAAGAATTGATTTCTAAAGTTATGCAATGTTACAAGGTCATCCAAGACATCTCTCCTACAGAAAGAAAAAAGGTACAGCTTTAGTCAACTTTTTGCTATTAAAAAAAGTGACAAGAAAAATAATAAATTCCCACTTTTTGGATTAAAATACTTTGTTATTGATTATCAGATCAACCAATCCTATATATGTATATATAATTCTTAAAATTAAAAAAAAGTGAGTATGATTCTTTAAGAAGTTAAACAATTTTGAAATCTTTCATGTATAGGTTAGGACTAAACAAAACAAGGTAAAGCCTAATAATTTGACATATAAAATGAAAAAAAGGGAATTTTGTAGTATTAAAATGGGCAGCTTCTTTTTTTGGCAGCTTCTTTTAAAGTGTCTTCTTGGCTAAATCCAAATAGCAATAGAATTGTTTTTTTAATTATGAAAGTAATGAGAATTTCCACCTATCATACCATTTTATCTCTCTATAGAAAGCAACTATTTATGTAGACTTTTAAAAAAAAATGCCTGTGTATACTGTGTATATATATTGTTTTAAAAGTTGCTTTTGCTTCCTTCTTCATTTTTAAAATGGCTACACAGTATCCTACCATATAGATGAAATAATTCTATTGATACACATTTAGATCATTTACTATTGAATAAATATTTGTGTATGTATGTGTGTATATATAAGTTTTTAAATCACTAGCATTCTAATATATAGGCACACTTTGTTACAATATCTTTCAGCTCTTACTGAACTCAGTCATAACTACATGATCATAATTTTCAATTTCTACCAATAACTTATGGCAGGAAGAGGTAACTACAGCAAGTGGGCCAAGTCTGGTCTGTTGACTGTTTTTGTAAATATGGTTTTATCAGAACATAGCCACACTAATTTGTTTACATATAGTCTATGTCTGCTTTCACAAAACAATGGCAGAGTTATAAGTAGCTGCGACAGAGATCATATGACCTACGAAGACTAAAGTATTTATAAAAATCCCTGGGGCCGGGCTCAGTGGCTCAGCCTGTAACCCCGCGCCTTTGGGAGGCTGAGGTGAGTGGATTGCCTGAGTCCGCGGGTTCGAGACTCGCCTGGGCAGCGAGACCTCATCTCTACAATAAATAAAAAAATCAGCCGGGCATGGTAGCGCATGCCTGTAAGTCCAGCTACTCGGAAGGCTGAGGCGGAAGGATCACTGGAGCCCAGCAGGTCGAGGCTGCGGTGGCCGGGAGCGGCCACTGCACTCCAGTCTGGGCGACAGAGTGAGACTCCAACTCAAAAAAAAAAAAAAAAATCCCTGGGTACTTGACACATAAAGACAAAAAGGGTCAATGATGTTATCTTTATATAAGAGATTTCTTTCAGTGACCATTATGCTGGACCGTAAACTCCTCAAAGACAGATAGTATATCTTAATCACTCATGGATTACTACTCTAGCAGTGTTTTTGGAATATAATGAATATCTGCAGATTGTTGTTGGAAAATCCTGGAGAAATATAAAAATTTGAGAATTACAGTGAAGATAAATATGTTTTGGAGTTATACATTAGATTAGTATAAGTTTATAATTTTGGAAATGGTAGCTCAGTGATGTCACATCAAAATATCCAATTATGTTTATGTCCACTAATAATCAAAATTAAAGAGTCCAAGTGAATGACTCTTCACTTGGAAGAGCATACTAGCCATCTCTTCTGTCTACGCAGAACATACTATTAAAAATCATGTATTCAGAATTTTCAAACTTGCACATGATATTTCTGCATAGTATCTATATGTAAATACATATTTTATATCACTAGTATTTGTGGGTTTATGACTACAATCTGTCTTTGTTTTCTATTTTTATATGGATAACTTCAGAATTCAGAACTTTTAGTTATCTAAACACTTAGATTGTGGGTAGATACTAAGAAAAATCAGGGCTGCAGTTTCTTAAAAAATATTTGGTTCTGGTTTGCTATTACAAAGATGTTTGGCTTCCATTTTGTGTGCATATGTGGACTTTTTTTACTTTTACAATGAAAACATCCTCATCAACAAGTTAAAGTTTACACACACACAAAAGATGTGTGAGATACAGGATAGTTTCCCTGTATTGTCTCTCAATTTTGCAACTAGATGATTACTATATAGTATTAGTTTTTAAAGTAAATTTAACGCATCAAAAGCATCACTTAACTCATTTTTGATGAAACAATTTATTTTTTTACCTTTCATCAAGATAGATTCTCAGTTTTTTCCAATTTAGTGTTCTTGTACAGAATATAAACTTTGCTATTTCCTTTGGAGAATCATCCAGGATACCCTTGGACATAAAGTAGTTCACTCCCTAAGACAGAAAAAGACAAGTCTACATAAATAAAATCACGCTTTATAAATTTTAACAATTAGGTAATAGCAGAACAATAGCTATACATTCTTTCCAGCATTAATAGACTTTTGTAGCTTTATCATGCAAAATACAAGCTAGGACTTGAACTGAAACTATAATTTGTGGTTGATAGTTTACATGCAATGAAAAGTAGGAAATTCAAAGTAAGACTCCTAAAGAAATCTTAATTTAATTTTCTGGCTCATGTCAGGTAAAACTAACTATACAGAAATATGGCCTAATTTGGGGGAGTGGGCTGTGGAAGAAACCACAGTACAGACTTTAAAATAAAGCCTTATAGCAAACACTTCCCCTGCCTAATAGAAAACATGATCTTTTAAAAGCTTAGATATATATGCAGTATACTTTTCAAGGAAATAGGTTCTTGAGAAAAAATAAAATCTTCCAAATGAAAGACTAACAATTTTATTCTGGAATAAAATAATTACAGTATTTAATTTGGAGTAAAGGAGGCTCTGCTCCTGGGGCTCCTGGCTAGTTTATAGATTGTACCACATTACTTTGGCTTTCAACATTGTTACATTCTACAAGAACTTAGCTATAACACACACAAAAGAAAAACATCGTTAAAACAATTTCATGTTTTTCAAAGGATTTATCTTTGAATTTCCTTTTCTCTGCATGCAAAGTTTTCCAGAGAAGCATTACTCATATGTTTGTACCTACTTTAGATTTAAATCACCAACGACTAAACATCAACAAAAAAAATCAAATGCTGAAACCAGTATTCGCTCAACGTATATGGAAGTCACATTCAAATAAATGTCTTAGTTGGATTTGAATGTGCAGTTATTGAAATCAAAGGCAGGTGTGTTTATTTCAACTTTGCAGTTATCCAGATACATGCATTCCCATGAATGCTTATGTCTGGATACTAGCACATTGTGTGCAGTTAATTGGTAGAGAAAATGACGTATTATAGACACACAACATACTGTTTTCACACATAAATTCCTTTGGCATTTCTTCACTTTACAAACACTTACATAGTACTCAGAAATATTGCACACATTAAGAATTTTAAAAGTTGGAAGAATTTCTATAAAAAACTCTTCAAGATAAAAATTTTCTCATAAAATTTTTCTATTAAAAATTTTTTAAAAGTAATCTGGTACCATGAGGTAATGCTTTTTAAAGGTTATAATTATCTGTAAATTGCAATTCAAAGATAAGACTTTTATGTAAAACTAACTTTACGAGCCATCAGGATAAGATCCTGATAGCAGTGTTATCAAGTGGATTTGAATAGTACAAAAACAATGCTACAGCACTGATTTTAAAAATGTACTTAAAGAAAAGCAGAGTGTGATAGCGTGAAAAGTTCTCGTCAACTCAGTTGTAACCCATATTTCAGACTGAATCCTGGCTACAGGGGCTAGACAATATACTATGATAAGATAGAAAGTCCAAAAATTTCTTTGGAATGAAGCTCTCAGCAAGTACCTGAGGGGGCAGGAACTAGAGAAATACCAATGCTTGTTCTATCCTTTCCTCCATTAGTTTGAATAATCGAGAGTTGACTGTATATTTAATTGACTTGCTCAGCAAAAGTTAAGTCAGGTCTAATTGTTTCCAAAATTCCTCAGTTTAAAAAAACAACATTTCAGAATTAGTGCTAGCATTCAATTTTAATCAAAGTGATTTAAAGACAAAGAAATATCAATTAATTATTATTTAATAGATTTTTAAATTCATACCTTAAATCAATATTTAAGAGATGTAAAACTAATACTAGTTTACTTTTTTAAGATTATGCAAATAAACCCAGTAATATACCCATTAAGTGATACATAATTCTCTATATGATATATGCCATTAAGTATCATTTGGTGCTAATTAGTTATAAATTAACACTGGTATTTGCCTCATGTAAGCATCATAAAAATACTATGTTGGTCATTTTCTCTTTTATGAAACACAATCTCATAGTAGTATGTGTGTACACAATTTTGTGTGTGTCCAATCCTGTAAATTGGGAAGATGGCTTGGAATAACCCAACTATGTTGGTTTTATGAGGAAAAGAGACCAGTTTCAAGCCTGGGAATCATCTGGAGAGGATATTACTTTAGAAGGGCTATCAAAGTGAATAGTAAGGGATGGCAAATAGAAAAAGAATAACTGTCTCTAATAAGCAAGTTGGGAATCATCTGAATCCTTATCTTTTTTATGTAACAAAGGAATACAAAGAAAAGAAAAACATAGCATGAGATCTGTTGAATAGCTACACATTTGTTCAATAAGTGGTATAGGCACTTTAAAAAATAAAGCTTTGGAAGAATGGTACGGAGAAATTCCTAGACCACATATTAGTGGTTAATCAGGACTTGTGTTCTCAGCAGTGTGGCTGTGCATGTGAGCACACGTCTGTGTGCCATCTCACAAGCAGAGAGTCATTAATAGATATAAATATAAACACGGTACTCTGAAAAGGAAGGCTGTTGTTCATAGACTCTACATAATTCACTATAAAAGTTTCCAATTTTGGATGTCATATTTTATGAGGCATATTGACAAATTAGAACTTATCTGGATAAATGAAATCAGGACCTAGGGAGATTGTAGAAAGGGGCAGAATTCATGTTATATAAGAAAGAGCTGAGCTAGGGGTATCAAGACAAAGAAGAAAACATTTAGAAAAGAAGAAAAGATGAAGAGTTTAAGACTTCTGAAAGGCTATATCACAAGGAAAAAAGAAAAATTCTCATGTATAGTTCTAGTGATGATCTTAAACTATTTTTTGGGTCACGGAACTCTTAAGTACAAGTAAAGCTACCAAACTTCTTCCAGATTAATGCACATGTACATTTTTAAAAACAGAAATTAAATGCCTAAAGCCTATGTACGGACTATAGGTTAGGAAGCCCTATTCTAGATGAGTGTAGGAGCTAGTCTATGGGTGTCAGTTACAGGAAGACAGCTCAGTGTCATATATGGAAGAGCCTACTTGCAGCTACAGCTGAGATGCCAGTAGTTTGTCATTCGCTTGTGCTTGATTCCATTTTTTAAAAAACATTTTCAAAATAAGCTTAGGCTTCAAACTTACTACTATTTTCTTTGACTGTTTATATAAATTTTAACTCCTTTATGCAAACTCTACTCTGTTCAACTTTCAGAATGATCTAAACAGTTGCAGTGACAATGCAGCTCCTATTTGAGTGTGGGGAGAAATCTAAGATGAATCACAGTGGCGTCCATCCTGTGATGGGCTGCCCCATGCACAAAGAGAAGCTCTTGTCAGGTGAAAGAAATGCTGGCTAAAGTATCTTTTTTTTTTTTGTTGGGACGAAGTCCCGCCAAGTTGCCTGGGCTGGTCTCAGACCCGCAGGTTCAGGCAATCCATTTGCCTTGGCCTCCCAAAGTGCTGGGATTACAGGCTGAGCCACCGAGCCCGGCCAATTAGGTTCAGTCCACTTTGTTTTCTATTATTTTATTCTGACTTTTTGTAGAGACGAGGTATCACCATGTTGTCCAGGTTGGTTTCAAACCCGTGGGCTCAGGCAATCCTCTTACCTCCGTCTCCCAAAATGCTGAGATTACAGGCATAAGCCACTGTGTCTGGCAAAATATCTTATTTAAAAAATAGTTTCGAAAGAAAGCTCCATTGGGGTAGATAAAATTCCTATCATGAAAATAAGCATTATACCTCATATTTCTTTGGAAAATGACAAATTGGTAAAGAATGCTCATGCTACAAATTATAAATTTCTTAGCAATATCTTTTAAAAAGTATTCATTTAACTTTATGTTTAGATATAAAGATGAATACCCGAAGACTGATTTATAAAATAGGTATATCTGTGCATGTTTATATATGTGTATATCTGCTTTAAAAGCTTTTTATAAACTTTAAATTAAAAATACATGGAAATTGTCTACACCTTCATTTAAAAATATATTAAACACAAGGTACTATATGCGAGGTATTCAGTAATAGACGCTGAGTAGTTTAAGACAAAGTTTTGCCCTAAGAAAATTTAAAGTTTATCTGTGGCAACAAGACACGTATATAAGTGACAAATCATGACAAATCAATGATATAAGGTAGTAGAAGAAGGCCTAAATGAATGGGTATGAAAAATAAGTATTTTGGTAGTTCAGTGAAATAAAAAGTCGTTATGGGACAGGATATTTAGATAAGGTTTCCTAGAAGAGATTAGAGTTTGAAGCAATGGAAGGGATTTAGATGCTCTGAATGAAGGGAACACGGGAGAAGAATGTTCTAGTTAGTATTGTATTGTATGAGCAAAAGTAAGATAAAACTTTTTTAAAAAGACTACTTTCAGGAAAGAGGGGCAACCATCTTGGGTTTGACAGTAAGTCTGAAAAACAGTGCTGAATTTTAGGGCAAGAAGTTTACTTTCCATCCTAGATGTGACTTGAGCCTCTGGAAGCTTCTTGACCTGATGAAGTAAAGGCCTGTAATGGGGGTTTAATAGTGACATGGAGAGAAATGATGGAAGAAAAGTGAGACAGTGGGCAACTGTAACTTTCCAGGGCTGAACACATGGAGAGGTTCTAGAAATGAAAAAGAATTCATATATTCTAAAAGCATTTAAAACATTCCACATGCTACATATGTGAAAATAACTTGATAATTATGCTGACCGTCAAGCCGAGGAACAATTAAAAGGAAAAGATAACTAAAGTTTCTGCCTTACATCAAGAAGGAAATGACTGACAAGAAATGATGGGAAAAAAAGGCTATAGATGGTGCTGACTTGAAAGGGACAGTTAGGAATTTGGTGTTAGAAATGGTGGATTTCAGCCGGGCTCGGTGGCTCAGCCTGTCATCCCGCGCCTTTGGGAGGCTGAGGTGAGTGGATGGCCCGAGCCTGTGGGTTCGAGACCCGCCTGGGCAGCGAGACCTCATCTCTACAATAAATCAAAAAAAAAAAAAAATCAGCCGGGCGTGGTAGCGCATACCTGTAATTCCAGCTACTTGGAAGGCTGAGGCAGAAGGATCACCAGAGCCCAGCAGATGGAGGCTGCGGTGGCTGGGAGCGGCCACTGCACTCCAGTCTGGGCAACAGAGTGAGACTCCAACTCAAAAAAAAAAAAAAAAAAAAAAAAAGAAAGAAAGAAATGTTGGATTTCAGGTGATAAGAAGTATAACAGAAAGGTGTAATGGGCAGTTGGCAATGTAACAGAATATATTTTAAAAGGATTGAAGACACAGATTAAGGATTAGTAAGGGAGCAGGTAATGAAAAGGTCAGAGTAATATCCCAGAGGCCATCGGTTTTTGAAATTTAAAGAAGGGAAGGGCGGAGAACGCAATTACACAGAAGAGTTGAAAGAGCATCATTTTCAGAAGAGGGAGAAAACCATTGCTCTGCTACTTAATGAATAAGTGAACATAAAACACTTAATCTCTCTGAATTTCCTAATCAATACAAATCTTAGACGGCTATTGTGAAGTTTTGCATTCTTTTGTCTAGCAAAAGGAACATGGCTAGTTTTCCTTTCTTTCAGATGGCTCAGGGAGGCTAAAGTGGGAAAGAAGGGCACTGGATTTTGTGACTGGGAGAAAAGAAAGAAAGGACTTTCAAGAGGGCTCTTTCCACAGACTAGTGGAGGCCTGAATCCAAGCAGAAAACTAAAGAATGAGCTCAAGTAAGGGAACTGAGTATAGCTCACTCACCTACAAGAGTTACTAGTACAAAGGAAGGGGAAAATGGTAAAATTAAAGGTGAGGAAAAAAGTTTTTAAAAAGGTGAAAAAGAGAAGATGAAGTTTTTCAAGATAATAATTTTGCGCAACACGTCAGAAGACAAAAAAAGAGAGTCAATGGTGTGAGGAAAAGACCAATGTGCAGGAACAACAAAGCAGATTACAAGGAGCTGGGAACAGGGCTGGAAGTCCAGCTGGAGTTCATCATGCCTTCTCAGCCTGGAGGACAAGGAGGGTAGTCCTGGATCAGACAGGCACACTGAGAAAGTGACAAACAGAAAACAGCACACACTGTTGTCTTCCTGGAAGATGAACCATCTGGGAGAGCTGGGAAAAAGAGGCTGATTTGGATCTTTGAGCAAAGTGGAGAAAATTCTATCAGCAATGGTGGGAGGTATGACTGGAATCCACTCAAAATAAACCCAAGGAGTGCCAAGCAGCAGTGAGAACCCAGGTGAAGTGGCTGCGAATTCATCTCATCTCATGTCAAGGTGAAGCAAAATCTACCATATAAATGTTCAGAACTAGTAAATATATATTCGAGAACAGGGAATTCTAGAAAACTAGGCATGCAAGGCCAAATGGAAAAGTACTGATGACTGGTACCGAAAGTACCAGCTCCTGGCACAGATACCTGGCAGACACATTGTGTGGCAGTTGGTATCAATAAAGGAAGTCACTAGTAAAACTTTCACATACTAGGGAGTAGCCTTAACTTGTTTTCCTAAACAACAGCTTAGTAAGAAATTTAGAAATTTGACTTAGCTAGTTTGGTTCAAATTTGTCCTTGTATACAACATATGACCCAGTATCATCGCTACTACTTCTCGGGTAATAAACATATCCTGAGACCTTGACATAATAGAAGGCAAAGTGAATATTGCATTTAATTTTCTTTTTAAAAGGAAACTTTGAAGACTTAAAAAAAATAATAAGCCTTAAACAATATCTGTCAATCTAGATTTGCCACTTTTCTTTCAATATGAGAGACTGAAAGAAAAGTGGTATTATAATTTTAAAGTACACATTTTAACCACAGTGAAATGAACAAGTGAAATTTAAATTGAAATGTAACATATTCACACTAAATGCAATATAAAAATTAAAAGATACAATATGTGTAACAAAAACTTTACTTTCTGAATAGCCAAAAAGATGAGCACACCCAAAGGTAGTCTTCTGTACTGGACAGGCACATCACCACTGTTCTGTCTGAAAACAGTAGCAGTAATGATGAAGACCACTGTTCTGAAACTATTTCTTCTTTCCTACAGTGCTTTTAGAATTGCTAAGGTAAATGTAAACTCTATTAATTTAGTGTAGTCCAGCAGTTCCCACTCTCCCTATTTAATCAGAGATTATGTTCTCTATAGTTAAGGGAAAAAAAAAAAAACTACAACATGAATTGTTGAGAAAAAAGTATCTGGGGACATTTATTCTGCAAATAAAAAAATCAACACATTGCTTTTTACTTGTAGTAAAATAAATGCAGACTTCTTTTTTTTGTTTGTTTGTTTTGTTTTTTGAGTTGGAGTCTCACTCTGTCGCCCAGACTGGAGTGCAGTGGCCGCTCCTGGCCACCGCAGCCTCGACCTGCTGGACTCCGGCGATCCTTCCGCCTCAGCCTTCCGAGTAGCCGGAATTACAGGCATGCGCTACCACGCCCGGCTGATTTTTTGATTTATTGTAGAGATGAGGTCTCGCTGCCCAGGCGGGTCTCGAACCCGCGGGCTCAGGCAATCCACTCACCTCAGCCTCCCAAAGGCGCGGGATTACAGGCTGAGCCACCGAGCCCAGCTAAATGCAGACTTCTTAATGAGCGGGTTTCAGACTAGGTGTCTATGTTTTTATGCTGCCATTTCATGTCATTGTACCCACTAAGTTTTGTGATGTATCCTCCCTTCTGTAATTTGCTGTGGCTCTCTCCTATGTTTAATGCTGACCCAGCACAGACTTCAAAAATGTCATGCACTGCTTTTATAGATGCTTATACATATTACAATAGTTATTCTTTATATAGTCATTAGATTCAAAGACTAAAGTAAAAACTATGCCCAGGTGTCTAAAGTTGTCATATGTAGAAAGACTCTTTTATGGGAGTAATACATTTTCCTCTCACTGAGTACCCATAATGAGGCTATTCACTGGAAGGCCCCATGTTACATAGAACTTAGGTGAAAGGGGGTCATGAAACTGGGGAAATAAACATGAAGACAGCTTTGAAGTCAGTTTGAAATGTGAGCTGCAGATTCAGCCTCCTCTCTTCTCTAGGAAGGACAGAGGGTACATACTGTCCACATGCATGTGGGAGAAGCAACAGTTGTACAGAGAACAGAGTTCCAGTGTCCTGTGTCCAGTGCCCTCTGAGAGTCATTGAAATGAATCGTAACTTCGCAGTATCACATTTATTTGGACAATAGTAAAGAGTCTCATTGTCCAATTTTGAGAATGGGTAAGAGATAAAAACAGTTTATGTATGGACGTTTTCTGAATTGGCAAGGATTTCAGCTTCCTAGAACAATTTATGGAGAACTTTTCAGTACATTAAAGAGCAGGATGCTGAGGAATAGACACTGTAAATTATTTGTAGCTAAAAGAATGTCAAAAGAAAATCTCACATAAAGAAAGGAGAGTTTAAGGAAAACTTAAATAAAAATAAAAAATCCCCTCCACTAGAATCCAGAAAAAAATGGAGGGATGGTATAGGACAGATCTTTCTGCTTATTTTTCAAGAGCGAGAAAGCAGTGACGTCAGACAGAATAACATAAATCTCACCATGGAAAGTTTTAATAATTAAAGGCCCTAGCTAATTAGTTCCAATAGCCTCAAACAGAAAAAAGTCACATTTGTGAATTTTAATAACCTAAAAAGCCACGCTTGTGACTGGGATGGATCAATAAGATGACAGATAAGAAGGTACTTCCTAAATGATAAACTATTAACAATTAAACATAATAATCATTATTGTAATTATTGTTGAAAAAGTTGCTGGTAGGTAAGTCAAACTTCTTAAAAAGTCCCTTCTATTTATAATCTAATTCTATAGTGGAAAAAGAAAGCATTCAGATCAAAACATGGAAATAAAACTCTATTAGATTATGGGTAGTAATTTAAACTGATGAGAAAGTGACACATTTAGACACTGATGTTAGCTTATTTAGAATTCTTGCTTTGTAAAAGTCACACACAAACACTGCTTTTGCCATGTGTATCTATACAACCATTTAAATGACTAACTCTGATAACTAAATAATTAGTTTTATTGTATTACTTAGATTCTAATATGTACATCTGTAAATATATTTTAACAGCACAGACACAATTTAGAAATAGACAACGTTCTTTTTGTAAAAAAGCCCTCAGAGTAGACAAGCATAGAAGTAAGCTGTGATTTAAGGACAGTTTCACGGCCAGCACACGTGTGTACTCGCTCAAGTAATCAAAGTACTTGCTCACCGTACTGCCATTTCAGCCAAGACATATGTTTTAATTTGAACATAATGTTGGATCCTAATTATTGTTTAAACTGTCATCAAAAAGATTAAACTAAGCAGCACCACTGAAACAAAATGTTCCTGGAAATGCAAAAGATTGTTCATCATCTGTCAAAAGGTGCAACTAAAGCAAAGGGTGTCACTAAAGCTGGGAGACAGGAGATGCTGGTGTGACCAACACATGCTTTGTGAAGGATCGTTACTCAGAAGTCATATAGCTATCAACTGGAATCCAAAGTTCCAGGAGAGGGAGAAATCCAAGGCCTAGAGCAGTGCCTGGCTCTTGGTATTTTCAGCTGCTGTAGTAGTACCTTTAGTATAAATATAGCAACATTTTGGTGAGTACTTATTAGTGCTAAGCATTTAATGGCTTATTTAACCTTCACAACACCATGTCTTAAGTCCTACCACTGTCCTCATTTTATATCAAGTATCACTATGCTGAAGCACAGAGGTTAAATAACTTGCTCAAAGTCACAGAACTAATAAGTAGTAGGGATATTTGTAAATTTTTGTTGAATGACTATCTGAATTCATGTATACAAAGCTTCAAGTTGACTTGCAAGAGAAGCTGCAATTTTTTTCTTTCGAGTCAGAATCTCACTGCCACCCAGACTAGAGTGCAGTGGCAGGCTCACGGCTATGTTAGAGGCGTTCCTTCTGTCTCAGCCTTCCAAGTAGCTGGGTCTACAGGCATGTACAACCACGCTTGGCTGAGAGAAGCCATCAACCTTTGAGGTTTATATAATTCTACTAGGGGAAAAAACACAAAACAACTCACCACTTACAAATCTATGGGACCAAATATGAGGGGAAGATAAAACCCCGGTATGTTTTGAAATGCCTCAAGTTATAAATTCTCAAAGGTCAGAGTCACCAGTCCAAATAGTCAAAAGGAGCATGTCACTATGACACTATCTTCTAATGGCCAAAAGGAGGTTATAGCAATCTTAAGACTTTTCATTATAAAGAAAGCAGCTCTAAGAACTTTATAACATAAAAGAAGAAAATACTACATAATTTTATGGATAAATGTACACTAGAGTTAGTTGTTAAAAAGCACATTTAATGTAGTGTTTTCTTCATACGCCTATATTTCAAAAGCTTCAGTTAAGTTAATGGATGCCTTACAGTTGATGACGTCCAAGAATTGAGGAAATATTGCCCTTTGAATTTCTGAGAATGTGTTCATATTTTGGAGTGGCATCTATTGTGGCACTGTTAACAGCAATTGCTAAATTCATGAATGACATGTAGGAGAGATAACTACTTTGGACATTAAAGTTGAGAACTTAAATCTAGAAAGTGATATAAAGTTTCACTAAAACTGTGGGCATATCAGACAAGAAAAAAACATTTTTGGAGTATTAGGGTGGCCAGGTAGAGAATAACAAGGAAACAAATGGCAAATAGATTTTTCTTTGAAATGTACTTAAAATACTTAGTGAACCATTGCAAAATCTCTTATCACATTTATCTAAATTGGTAGCAAAAGTAAAATTCAAACAAAAAAATCTTACTCAATTTTGCATGGTACATTTTCTAAATTCCCAATTTAAAAATATGCCCTAGTACCAATACACTGTTCACTATTTCAGCAAACTTTTACCCCAACTCACACTCAATGAGATAGCAAATTAGTATTTATCATAGTAAATTGAGGGTGATAGCAAAATATATCAGGTGATTTGATTGGTGAATAAACTACAGAATACTCTAGTGTCTGGATCTCTTTTTCAGTTAAATGAAGATTAGAACAGGGCTGGAAAATCTGTTTTTTTCTTTGAAGCTCTGAAAAAGTTTATTCTGAGTCCACAAACCTTGTTCGTGAGCTAATTCTAAACTACAGGTTAGAATGACTCGAAGACAGGATGGTTAGGGCAAGGTATAAACTCAAGCTGTTGGAAAAGATACAGTATAAAGTTGCTTTCTTAATCTTAAAATCATCTGATGGACCAGATTAAAAAGAGATAGATAGATACATACATACACTTGTACCACACTACTCTCAAAAAACCAAATGATCTCCAGTTTAGCATGACTTGACTAGCTATAATAACTTGTTTGAAGGTATTAACTTGTTGAGACAGAGGATGGGATTTAATGTGTGCGAGGCATAATTTTTCACTTTGACTCTAACGTTGATCAAGGAGAAGGAGCTTTGCTAATAAACATGAGCATTTTTAGCTCTTATGGGTAAACAATTCTTATAGAAGGGAAGCTAGTTAAGCTATAATTGATGATGGACTCCTCACATTGTCAATTAGCTCCTTTTGCTCCAATTAAATTCTCTTCAGTATATTTGATGATAAATTGATGACTTTGTTAATGAGAATGAGCAATGTTTACTTAAACAATTTGTACTTAGGATCATATATCATATATAGTATATTATAGTCTGGGGGTAATAATAATAGTAATAATAATATATCAGGATGTTTTTGGTTACAAACAATGGGAGATCCAGCTGAAAATAAAAGGATAAATGTACTTTAAAAACAAAATTACCTGTACGATGACCACTTATCTACCTAATCCTGAACTATACCCCACATCTTTTCACTCCTTCAAGCATCTTAGCCACAGTAGCTGAATTATAAGTCTGAGCCAATCATGTGATCTTTTCTATTCTGTCCTCTACTGATATAGGGGTACTCATGACTCAGTCATGTTCGGGAGGGAATGAGTAGGAGTACAAGGGCGGGACCCAAAATAATGGAACTTATAAAAAATTACACATTTTTAAACTTCAGTCACCTTTAAAGCACTTAGGTTTGATATGATATACCTATCAAGACACTTTTTCCACTGCTCAAAACAGTTTTTGAACTTGTCCATTTTGATGCCTTTTAGTGCTTCTGTAGGTTTTGTTTGTTTCACCTATTCCACATCGGCAGAACATTTGAGGACTTTTTTTGTTTAATCCAGGGAAACAAAAAGAAGTGGCCTGGAATGAGACGGGGCAAATAGGGAGGGTGGGGCATTGGGGTCAGGTTGTTTTTGGCCAAAAACTGCTGAACACTCAGCATGGTGCAGGCAGGTGCCCTGGTAAATCACCCATCATGAAATGGGCAAATGCGTTGAAAGAATCTCCCCGCCCCCCCCCAAAAAAAATCACTGAAGCCGAACGTAGCCTTTCACAATACTAGCTGGTACACTGATGCCAGTGGGTCTCCAGAACACTCACCTACGAGGGGAAATCTGTATAACAAGGGGCTCGCCCTCCAAAAGACAATTCTAATCTTTTGGGGGGGGGCATTGCATACTGAAGTTTTCTGAAAAATATTTTTTCTCTAAGTGTTAAGAAATGTGAGGAAAAGCTTCTCTTTCTGACCCCCTTTCTTTGTGCTGGGAGCACTATCATGTGAGAAGTGGTATTTTGAATGTAGGAGCCATGTTGTTATCATGAGAGGCCAAAAGTTAACACACTGGGTGCCCATGATGAAATCACCATGTCACTGAAATAACAGATAACCTCTTCGGGGCACATTTGAAGCAAACAAATGTAAAGGACTTAAGTCACTATTAGTTTAGGTTCTCTGTTCCTTGCAGCCAAAAACATTCTAGCTGATGTGTACAAAGAGACGTGGCCACCACAGGAAGCAGATCATAAGATGCAGAGCGTGCTGAGAGGCAGCACAGTGAAGGGCACTGAGGACTCGGTCATCCCTGAGGGGAGCTTAGTGCTTAGTGCATCACAACCCACAAATGGAAATACAAGTTTACCTTTCTTGCATGCTATCAGGTGCTGTCTGAAGTCATATGTCTTACTGTCAACGTCTCGTCTCCTATTCTACTATCCATATGTTTATTCCTGAGAGACTGATCCACTTTCAGTAGAAGAGTCACATTTCTATAGAGCTAAGGCTAAACTATAGAGCTAAGGCTAAAACCTCAAAAACTATAGAGCTAAGGCTAAACTATAGAGCTAAGGCTAAAACCTCAAAAGGCAGTACATTTCCCAAACTAAAAAGACTCTCTGTGGATTGTCAGCCTTTACTGGAAATACCTCTGAGTCACAGGAGGTGCTACAATTTAATCGTTAGTATAGAGAATAAGACACCAAGGACATCATGAAGAATGGTCTATTAGTTGCAAATTATTTGACATAAATGCTTATAACTGTGTTTTCAGGTGGTTAAATTCAATATTGCTTTCAGGTTTATTGTACTATCCAAACTAACTTTCCAAACTAACACTTCCCTTAACCAATTAGATGATAATGAAAATATAGCAAATGGAAAAATCTCTCAACACTCAATTATCAGAGGTTTTTTCATAGTCAGTACTATCAGACCAAAGGAAAAAAGAAAGGAATGTATATCACAGACTTTCATCAGAGAGAAGATTGCATCAGGTAGCTGTAGGTGAACAAGTGGGTATTTCGATCATTCTAAAATATTCATTTGCACACAGTAAGATTAATCTCTACTAGGTTATCTCAAAGAGTGCTCCCTGGAATGTTTTTACTCCCTACTCTCCAAAAAATAAAAAAAAGAACACTGTGTCAAACAAAATTGGATAATCTGCATAGATCCCTCTCTTAGATATCCACAATGTGCATCAGTGTATTAAAGACACTGAAAAGTTATACTGTAAATAGGCCAGCTAATCATAACCTATCACGTTCAAGTGGATTAGACTTGGGAACTCCTTTTTAACTATGTAGTCTCAAAGAATATGTTTGAGAAATGCCTATCTGTACATTCTAATAATACCTACCAGGATATTTTTTATACCTATGAATAAAAACTAAAGTTGTATTTCACTACTGTTACTGTGCTATGACGCAATCATAATGATCATTTTGTTGCTGTATATGGAAAAAAAGTCTGTAAGATATATCCTGAGATCCTTTCTACAATGGAGAACTCTTACAAGTTTCCTATTTACACTTTTGCTGTTCCAACAACAAAAATAATGTCACCTTAAAAATAACTTGCATATTCATTTTCATTTAAAACATGTATATAGGTTAAATTTTAAAATATTTTTTATAATAGATTCTATACAAAATCAATCTAGTAAAAATGCATAAAATTGTATGCATGTGAATCTTTCTTTATGAATACAGAAAAACAGCTTACATAGTTTTAAAAAAAGTCTTTTGTTAACTAATTCCAATAAGATTTAAAAAAACTGACACATTTACGCAAAATAAGCCTGTCATGTATTAAAATTAAATCATGTTCACTACCAATTTTTCAGGCTCTAAATTTAAAAAGTAACTATTTCAAGCAGATGTTTTAATAGAATATGAAGCACAAGTAATATAAAGTACTGGTTGGTAAGTAAAATCACTTTATTTTGATACTGCTAGTGGAATAAAATTGACACACACACTGCACATGCAGGGGAAACAACTTAATGTGAATAGATGGGTTTCAGCACATCCCTTTACTAGAATGTGCTCACCTGCCACAAAGTCCACAAGCTCATGCACAAGATCACAACGTGACACACAGCTGAGATCACAGTGTCATGCATATAACAACAGCGTGCTCAATACTCGTACCACAGACTGTGCAGGTGTTGGCCCCCACCCCATGAGCCACTGCCAGTAGTTGCTGTGGAGTTTGGTTACCCATATCCGTGACATGAACGGTGTCCTTTGGAGAATCTTGTTCCCTGTGGCTGTAAGTATTCTTATTTTTATAATATTTTAATGATGCTTGCTATCAAAATGTTAAGTACAAAACTAGAAATTACGGAAAATGAGACTTTTACAATACTGAGCAATTATATACATCTTATCTCAGGCACCTGCAATAAAAACCACTTACATTTAAGCATATCATCAAAACTAATTCATTGCTCAGAGTTAAATGAACCCAAACTATTATGTCTGATGACAGTGGTCTAGTGAGTAGGAAAATAAAAAATCTCCAGAAAATACTCCCTGATTTCTAGCACTCAAAAAATTTGGCAAGAGTCATTCTAAAATCTGGCTACAGAATGACTCATACGATTGAGTTCTATATAAGAACATCTTAGGATAACTCACTTGCATGATTTCAATTTTAAAGACTTGACTGGCAAACAACCAAATGAACATTAATTATTTAATGAAAGAAAGTATAGAGTATAGTTATTAAAGTACTTCCCCTCATTTCTCTGAAACTATTAAATGTACGTCAATATTTTTGCCTACACATATATTTTGCCTATGTATTTCTTAAGTGCACTCTGGTAAAGATAGAATCCTATTCTTCTATTAGGCAATACCTGCTAAATTACGATATTCATAAAAGCATAGAATCAGAACTCTGGAACCACAAGACATTTTGAGTGGTTCAGCTCTCTGCATCTTGGCAGGACAACATGGCCCTTTCAGAAAGGTAAATTCACTACTTCTGGAATGCTCCAGGGTATCTTTAAATCAGGCCAAGGAGTGAAGAAAAATAAAATACAGCCAACTCTCAACAACAATGGAAGGTAGGATGGATAAGCAAAATTTGGAGCCCTAAAAATCATATTTTAATAAATAAATTGATTCTCTCTTAGTATATATTTGACTTAAAATTAAAAAAAATTTTCAGATGTAAAAAGGACTTGAATGTTACCTTTTTTCTCTGCCCCCTCTCCAAACACTCTAGAGGAGGTACTACTAATAAGAACTGGTCTGATATATGAAGCTTCAAAGATGGAAACATATTTTTACATCTAGCTTTTCCAATGTAGATATTTAAACCTGTCCATATCATATTCCAGTATATTAGGACCTATATATATTTTCATCTTTGCTTTATAATTTAAAACTTGGTGCTCCTTTAGCAAGGAATGACTACTTACCATAATCATATCGGCAGTTACAGCCAACTTTTCTGACTTTGTAACAATCTACCCCTTAGTACTTACCAAGTGACATTTTCCTCAGAATTTAACATTTGCAAGTGATATGAATTGAAGTTAACAGTTTTACTCAACATCAGAACAACTCATGATGGGAGCCAGTATGCCTTAATAAAACAGGCATAATAAGATTGGGGCATGCAACTGCTGCTTCTGTGATTCTTACGTATTTATCTATTCTGCCTCAGTTCTCCAACAATCATCATTCAGTTACTTCAACAGATGGATGCAAAATATATGCCTTATTATAAAGTTCATCATGTGAATTGTTTTAATTAGGAAAAAGTAATGTCTAACTTTAATGAATTAAGAATACTGAAGTCTCTCAAACCATGCCATTTTTTGAATACATAAATGTAAAAAAAATTGCTTGTAAGAGCAGGTATGCCACAGAGCAAGATAAAAAAAGTGACATGCTTATGTTGCTATATGTTTATAAGAAAGAAATTGGGCTTTGGCCAAAAACAAAGTAAAAACAGGTAATTTTATAATAAAATGCATTAGAAAAAATGCACAATAAAGGGACAAGTAATACAATTTAAATTTATGACAAACAGTGTATCCATTTGTCTTTTTAAAGAATAATCATTAGATTCTAAGACATGATATTACATTGGTCTCAAATGTATAATTTGAACTTCTGATAAATTATTCTACTTTTATTAAGGTATCAGTTTTCTATTCATTGAAAGTAAAATCTTTTTCAACAGTGGTGAAAGGAAAGAGAGCAAACACCTAAATTCAAATCCTATACCAGGCTTTCTTATACATTTTGATACATTTGTGGGGATAGGACTTAACCAATAAGAAATATGTGTATCAGCAAACATCTACAATAGCATTTTTAAAATAATTTATTTAATTACAAGTAAAAATTGACACAGAAAGAATCATATATAAGTACAAATCAATTTATTTAAAAATATGTCATTGTTATTATTATACACATACTTATTAAATTAGTATTTCTCTTTAAGATTCAAATATTTTACACGGGAGAAACATTTTCCTAATTATAACAAAAGTTAAGATAGATTTAGAAAATATTTGGCTGCATAATTTAATCAGTCCTTAATGTTGCTACAACAAATGAAAAACTTGGTTTTTGAAAATTAAGTAAATTAAAATAATTCTACAAATGAAAATTTTCCTCAGAAAAGTAGTGTTCTGAGTGTTGTATAATTTCACTTAGATTTACACTTAAATTTCTCAAAGTTTAGTAAATACTTAAACATTCAGAAAATTGGAGTTTTTCCAGGATATATTAAAATAAGAATATGAAAAAAAAAACCCACAGTGAAACAACTGTTTTCATATTTTGATCATTCTTATATATTTCATTAAGAAAGAATAATGAACACAAAATTATTCATTTGTATAACAGAATCTGTAAACAGTTTCTGTATCAACATAGAATTATATTGTTAAAGGCATTATTTAAAGACAACATTTTGATGTGTTGGAAAGTAGAACAATGTCTTCTATGATTATCTTTGATAAAAAAGTAACATCTCTACCAAATAAAAACAAAAAAACAGAAAAAAATGCTGCAGATAAGATTTGGGGAACATCCCCTGTGTTCTACATTTAAAATTTGCTAATATCGTATTCAGGTCAGGAGGGGCCTGTGCATATATATCATGGATGACGCCACACAAAGTAAGCAGGTAAAAAGGTTAGAACTTGACAGGTGACATAAAGAGAAATGATAAAGCCATGTAAAAATAAATCTTAAGACTGTGTTTGTCAGTGTTTGAATAGGCACGTTCAATGACTTGTAATTTTCCCTACTAGTTTGGTATACATATTTGAAAACTGCAGAAAGATAGTAATAAAGTTCATCACATACAAATAATCAGGCTGTTCACTTACCTCCTCTGGGTTGGCATTAAAAGTGAGGCTGCCTTCATCTAGCTGCATGTACAGTTTTCGAAAAGAAAATCCTAAAGGTGGGTTCTTATTGTATATGGAACAGTGACCCCAAGTGGACTTACACAACCTGTAAAAACAGGAGAAAATGAGGCAAAAAATTTACTAAATAATTTCCTAAGTTAAACATGTATACACATAATAAAATAGCAACATAAAATATATAAAATCGAATTTTATAGCTCTAAAGTTCAAAATTTGTAATTTTGTATGTGTTTTTTATTTGTTCACTAGTGTATGATAGATGACTTAGATGTGACAATTCTGAAATAACTTAATAAATGTGAGCTACAAAAGTAAATAATACTCATGAGTGCTATCTGAAGTTAAACATAAACTATTAATAGTAATAATAATAATAATAATATCTAATATTTACTGATTGCTTACTTGATGCCAGTTACTATTTTAAGTATTTTAATTGTATTAGCTTGCTAATCATCACAACAATCCTATGATGTTGGTACTACAGATAAGAAAAACAGAGACAAAACTGTTGCCCGGTAATACAGCTAATGTGTATGGAGGCAAGATTTGAACCCAATGAGTCTCAATCCAAAGCCTACATCTTACCGAAGAAGCTAAACAGGATTTATGACATAAGCTACGTGCTCTATGTGAAATACAACTAAATTGAGGGGTTGCTAAGCAGGATGACAACCTTTTGCTTTTCAAAACAATACATATATTACAACAGAAAAATTAAACATAGAAATTGCTTGTCATGATACAACTTCAATACCTACATCAAAAGCTGTGATGTTAAGCATAACTGTTTTTAAGACACAGCTTCACCATGATACAGGTTTGTTTAAACATTCTATGAACCTAAACTATTAACAGTTCATATCTAAAAACACACTGAAGACTGGGAGAGTTGTTTCCAACTCTGTACAGAGGCAATGGCTACTGGTTATTATTTGAAAGCTAAAGTTTCATCTTATTATAGTACTTAGAAATTCTGGATATATACCACAGACCCTTAAATATAAGTGCATTACTCTAGAAACACAGAAAATACTGAAATTATATTTTGCTACAATTTTAATGAGTTTTTGCTTCAAGAGTTCTGATGTGTTGTGTGTTCAAAAACACCTGCTACTTGTTGAGGAACATAAAATAGTTATACTTTCTGATATTCATTATTGATTTTTGCCTCAAACTTCCTACAAAGTACAGGGAAACAAGAAAAAGTTATTGTGTCAGCCTATAACACCAAAAATTGTAAGGATAAGTGGGCAAACATTTAATTTAATATGAGACTAATCCTTTACTTATTTTATACCATTGCATTATTTTAACCAACCTAATAAAATTGTTGATTCTACAACTCAAAGTATAATAAGTGGTTTAGAAAATTATGAATATTTTAGCAGTCTCTTTAATCTAGTCCCAGTCTTTCAGTTTCATTACTAAGCTGTGTGAAAAGCAACAGAACCTTCTAACATCAATAAGCATCCAATACATCCAAAGTTAAAATAAAAACTGAGCCAGTCTTTAATTTCAAATAGAAGCAATTTATCATTAAGAAAAAAAATCCAAGTATCATAAAAACAGGCATAATTAATTATATGGAAAACAGAGAAGGAAGTATTTCTTTCAGAGATGAACACTTCAGATTTAAATCCTAAATGATGCCGGGCTCAGTGGCTCAGCCTGTAATCCCGCGCCTTGGAGGCTGAGGTGAGTGGATTGCCTGAGTCCGCGGGTTCGAGACCCGCTTGGACAACTTGGTAAGACCTCATCTCTACAATAAGTCAAAAAATTAGTCGGGTATGGTAGCGCGCGCCTGTAGTTCCAGCTACTTGGAAGGCTGAGGCAGAAGGATTTCGGAGCCCAGCAGGTTGAGGTTGCGGTGGCCGGGAGCAACCATTGCACGCCAGTCTGGGCGACAGAGTGAGATTCCAACTCAAAAAAAAAAAAAAAAAAAAAAAATCCTAAATGATGAATACATTCTGATTTCAGATAAGCTTAGAAATAAACTTTTCTTTTATTGTTCAAGTAAATAAACACAAATTAAGTTTTGGGGAATACTAAAATGTAAAACAGAAATGATAAAGAATGAACCAGTTTAAAAATATTTTCATTTCTACTTATACTCACATAATGATTAAAAATTTAATAACTGTTATTTATTTTACACATTATTAATTAATAGAATTTTCTCTCACACAGTACTTTCACAAGTCAATCAAAGAATAACAAGATGATATGGATGATTTTTGTCTATGTAGAGGTTGAGAGATGACCTATATAATATACTGTAGTTCTATAACATGAGGAAGCCCAACTTAGGAATGTCATTACTGGAAATATACTTTTATTAAAGTTTGGCAATTTAGATTAATTTATTAACTTTCTCAATTAAATTTCCAGTTAGAAATTATTTAACGTCTTAAAAGGACTTTTGTCTTTATATTTTATATCTTTATAAAGTTCCATATAAAAATAATGAAACAATAAGTTTTAGTAAAAGATGCTTGAAGATCTGAGATCTAACTATTCTTCTATGTTTGGTAATATTTTCAAAACTTAAAGAAAAATGTACTAATTTTTTAAAGTATATTATGCTATTTAAGGAGTAATTTAGGTTCAGTAAAGCAGAACCTAGTCCACCAAAAGTTCATACATTTGTAGTTTAAATTTAAACTGGCATAATAGATGCTAAAGTTTCTATAATCTACTTTAAGTTTAACAAGTAGATTGTTTATCCCCTTGTTTTCTAATATTTTCTGATTTTGTTCACCATTGAAGTAATAGTTTAAAAAATAAATAGTAGATAAGATTTTCACCAGTTAAAGTTTACTCTAACAAGCACCTTTGATAAAAATGAATAAATAAGTAAAAAATGTACATACACATACCTGACTTGTAACCAATGAAAACAATAACATTTGAGGACTGTTTATTGATTTTTAAGTGTGCCTATTCTTCAATTGGGATACCTATGGGAAGCACAAATACACCAGTAGGTGTGGACACGCCAAGTTTTAAATCAAGAATTCTCACTTCATAAGTTTGTTGCATTTTTAGAATAAACTGATGATTTCTAATTTATAAGAAACGGACACATCTCAGTTGATAACCTCTCTCTTCTAATTATGACTATAAAGTCATTATCTGATTTTCTTTTCTATTGTCTTTATTTTCCCAATATCAAATTTGACTGTGATGATAACTGTATCTTTATTTTTCCAGGTTTAATAAAGAGCAACTCAAAGTACAAGCCCAAGCTAAAAGAAAGTATTTCATAATATGCATGTGTGTGTGTATAAAACAAAAAGAACATTTAAGCAGCATTATGTTTAGAGATACCTGAATTAAACACTGGTGGGTTTAACTTACCCTTGCCAGAGAAGTTCATCATTGGCGAGGTCCTGCCAAACACATGAAGCCAAGCAGAGGTCAGTTGCATTCAGGTAGGACAAGATGGTAAAGCTTAGCTCTGGAGGCAGCATTTCCAAATTAATGAATCCTTCTTGTTCTTTAGATTTCCTTGCCTTCAAAAGATGATATATGTCAATGCCTCCTTGGACCTGTTTACGATGACTGGTACTAGAAATGCTGCCCGCAGCCATCCTCCTGCTCTGTTCTCTGGTGAGGTAGCCTTGTTCACTACAGCCTTCCTGTTGTAGCTGCTGGTTTCTGGCCACTCTCCACAGCCCCTGACCCATCTGCAAGCCTGGGAGAAAGCCAGAATGTAATAAGGGTGACATTAAAAAACTAACCCATCTTTCCCAGTGGTATAACAAATCCGACACGAAGCACTAATTTATCAGAATTAAAATTCCTCATTAAAGCCTATGAAAACCAGTAGTATATTACAAAGAATAGTTGGAACATTATAAGCGCAAATTTGGACAGAGAAAGTTTTAGAAATGTTTGGTTTGATCATTACCTTTATCCCAGTTTGCTAACAACTTTCAAAGTCCACAGGTGACATAATCATTTTTCACGTGGTAAGATTTAAAAGTTACTGATGTCTTAAATACTCTTACAAATTATAATTATGTGGACTTACGGGCCAGTATTAAATACAGCTCTGATCAGAGCACAGAACTTTAGTTAAAAGGCCTCCAGACCCTGCTTTTTATCACAGTTCAGGCTAAGCTAAGCTAGTCCCTTTTAACCAAACTCCCAGATGCATAACAGCTGTGAAACAGGCTTTTAGTTTAATTCTTGCCAGTCTACACTCATGTTGTAGACTGTAATAAAATGTAACATAGGCCCTGAAGTCTAATTCAGAAACCTTATAAATTAGACACCTAGAATTCCATGATAAATAGCTCAGTAATAGCCAACTATTTAGTTTTGTTGTTGCTTTAAATTAAAAATAATTTAGACTAATTTTCCACTTCTTCTCCACATAGTGCTATGGATTCTGCAGAGGCACCTGGGAAAATGCCCAGCAGAAGGTGTGCTCCAGGCTCCCCCACCTCATTTGACCTCCAACCAGAGAGGCTCTACATTTATCTGTTACATGTATTGATTTCCCCATACACAAATGTCTTTAGAAAATGTCTAACCTGAACTTTTTATTTAGTCTTGCCTTAAAATAAGTAGCTTTCCCTCTGCAAGTAAATTCATTGAGAAAAGCTAAATCAGCAAGAATTTTTAACTAAGACAATTATTTTCATGACCTCTTTTTCAAACAGAATTTTCTTATTAGTAGGAAATACCTGTTTGTTTCAAAAATCTGAAACAAAATGTGGCTTTCCAGTAAAATTACTGAAATAGTCAAATAATTTTTATGACATGAGCGGAACTTAAAATATGGTGTTGTTTTAATCAACTATTTATAATAAAAACTAAAAAGCAAAAAAAAAAAAAAGACCAAAAAATGGTGATAGATATTTTTAAATTAGGAATAATATGAAAGAAAGTCAGATTTTTTTGGAGTATTTAAAGAGGACGGATCCATTCATATATTTACTAAATTATTGGCTATTGTTTGGATAATGGTCACTATATTATGTCATTGTTGATCAAAATAAACAAACAAAAAATATTCCAGGATAATTTTTTTTTCACTTGGGGTTTTGATCAGGAATTGATTGCCAGGTCCAATTCCAGGATAATTTTTAACTCCTTCTCCTCATCCTCCATTGCACTGCTTCAAACCCCAACAGCTTTAAACTACTAAGGAATGTGGGGGAGATACCAAGAGGAAGGACATATTAATAATTTTTAAATATGGGAATATTTGTTTTTGCAAAGAAGGCACAAAAGATAAACTTTCTCTACTACAAATTCTACACTACACATAATGTTATCAGATCCTAAATTAGTGGTTCAGGTAAAAATCAAATTCTTAAAAAACTGAATATCAAGAAAATGAAAACAAAACCACAAAGAAAATCTCTGCAAGACACAAATCTGATAAAACACTAGTATTCAAAATATACAAAGAACTCCTTAAGTTCAACAATAAGAAAACTACCCACATTAAAAAAATGGGCAAATGATCATGATAAATATTCTACTAAAAAATGTGTCAAGTAAGCATATGAAAAGATGCTTAACAACATATGTCATTAGGGAATGGCAAGTAAAATAACAATGAAATGCTACTACACACCATTAGAATAGTATATCTAAAACAGTGACAAAATCAAGTGCTGGCAAAGGTGTAGGAATAAAAATAATATAACCACTTTGGAAGACAGTTTAGCAGTTTCTTACAAAATTAAACCTACTTTTACCATATGATCTAGCACGAGTTCTCCTTGGTATTTACCTAAACAAACTGAAAACTTATGTATACATAGAAATATGCATGTGAATGTTAATAGCAGCAATAATCATAATTTTCAAAACTTGTGAGCAATCAAGATGTACTTCAGTAGGTGAATATACAAACAAACTGTGGTACAATACACCCGTGTAATGGAATATTACTTAGTACTAAAAAGAAATAAGCTATCAAGTCATGGAAAGACATGGCGGAATCCCAAGAGCATATTACTAAGTAAAAGAGGTCAATCTAAAGAGATTTCTACATTATGTATGATTTGAATTGAATTTGGAAAGAGTAAAACTATGGAGACAGTAAAAATGATTAACATAGAAAAAAATACAGATTTTCAACAAAAATTTTTAAGCAAACATTTAAAATGTTTAATGTATAAAGGTGCCATGTTACATTACAACATAAGTACAATTTAATTTTGATACAAAATTAATATTTAAGACTACCAAATCATAAAGAAAAATATTTTATTTTCACCATAGCTATTCCTCTGTTTAACTTACCAACAAGTTATCTAGAAATTGCATTAATTGCTGAGCTCATCTAGCCTGTCTCATCATTTCAAATAATTAAATTTATTCTTCTCTTTTGCTTTTGTACCACTAAAAGCAAATAAATATGGTAACTATGGTGTCCAAAGTCTCCAGATTTAAGGCAATTATTAACAATTTCTGTGTATTTTTCCTCCAGAATCTTTCTCGTGGCATATGGTTAAGCAGCTGTTGTTACTCTCAGGGCTGTTGCTAGGGAACAAAGAATCATGGTGATTTCCCTGGGCTCTGGACTTTAATGGGGATCGCTTAAATTGAGCACTGGATAATGTGATTCAGAAAGCATCCAGCAGGTAGAAAAAGGTAAAGCCAGCAGCTGGTTCTTAAAAAAGAAAAATGGTGGGGAGGGTGGAAAGTTGAGGCTCATGTGTACAAAGTTCAGACAAAGAACATTGCAAAATTATACCTCATTCTCTGTTTTTCTACTGCTAAACAATACTGCAAATTGCCCCTTTGGGACTTTCTTTTCCCTCTAAAGCAGTTCTTGATATTAAGTAAAAACACAGTATGATAAACCATCTGAGAAAGATTAATATCATAAGTCTTGCATTTGGAGAAAGGCAAGGGTGTTTGCAGTATTCTGTCCCTACTCCCTGTCTTCCTTGGGCTAGTAAGATGTGGAATAGGGTGTGACTACCAGAAAAGTGATAAAACTCGAAAAGACATGACATCCATTGTAGAAGTTCTGAAGCAAATCATAGAGAGAGCACAGTGTTGTGGGCTTTAAGTTAGAAAGAACCTGAGTTTAAATGATGACTTTATTAGTTATTACTTATTGGACCTTAGGGAAGCTACTTGACTCTGCTAAGATTTAGCTTCTTCATACATAATGTAGAAAAATACTACTATTACTAATATGTATAGCTCAAAAGACTGTTGAATTAAATGAGATAATGCATATAAAGTTAATTTCATGGCTAAGAGTCTACACATTAGATACTACTTTGTTTTGAAAAACCATATTTTCATCAGGTGAAATGATAAGCACTTTCACAAAACTTATTTAATGATACTTCTGCTGTTCTGAGTCCTGCCTACTGAATAAGCTTATTTGTTCATATTGCTACTTGGATAGCTTTGGAGGGCTAGGATACACAATTCATCTCCTTGGGTTATTTCATATTTTGATCAGTTTTTTTTTCACTGTAAATGCAATTCTTTAATATCTATGACTAACCAAACAAAAAAGTCTTTGAAAACAAAAGAGCTTGTGTTGTCTTTCACAAAAAGATTTCAAAACTCAACATGCTTGAGGATGTGCCAAAAATAGTGTCATGAAATAGGTCCTTGTGTTATTTTTAATAACTGGTCATATCTGGTTCTAAACGAGCAGTTTCATGCTGGGTTCCTCTATGATTTCAAATTCTTGAAATCAATGTTTGGTCTGAACCAATTAATACTTAACTTCAAAGTACAAAGTCTTCAGGTTTGTCTTAAAGTTTTAATAATATCTTGGTATAAAGATTTTAAACACTAAAACATATTATAAAAGATATAATACTGTCCTGTCACTTGTGGCAATTATTTGGTCAAGAAAACTCAGATACATAATGGAATCACTTAACATGCATAGAATTTCAAACTTAAAAAGTTAAACACAAAATAAGTTTTTATATTTGAAATCACTCGTTTTGGTGTAAACATGGATTTTGTGTTGTAACTACTGCTCATAATTTATTTGTTCACTCAAAATAGTTTTAAGAAAATAGATATTTCTTCAAAAAATATTTACTCTTATAAGAGCATAATTGGTCTGTCATATGCAAATAAAAGAAGTAAAGTTGATTCTAGGCATTTATGGCAATAACCTTCTATAAAGTTTTTGCAAACACTGAATTAGAGAATACTGAACCCTTGTTCCTAGGAAAGTTACAGGGTTAGGATCATGCGAGCCTCTGGTCACAATATTTTCATCAACTGATCAATACATAACCTTGTTTTATGGGTGTTGTGCTTGGAGCCACCTTATTTAATATATAATGTTAAATTTATTAACACATGAACTTGAAGCCAATGGTACTGTAACACATACATAACTACTCTTATCTGACACGTGCATTGCCTCTGTAAGGCACATTACTCATGGAAACTAGACAACACCACAGCACTAGACTCAGGGCCATGTTCAACACCAAAATCATCGATAATCACAAAAATGTAAAAAATGTGGCCACAAAAAGGACACCTTTTTACAACTTCCACTGGGAATGTGCACCTTGAACAACACATTTTTTTGCAGCTCTTGTGCTTATTCGCTAGTGACCGCAAAAACACCAGGAGTACTGATTTGGGTGATACAAATGAATTTTAGCGAGTAGGCAAATGCATAAATACAAAATCTACAAATGATGAGGATCAACTATAAATCAGTACTGTTCAAGATGTGACTTTTTCTCCAAACTTTGAGTTTATTTTGTTTAAAGCTTCTTTATCATGTTGAGAGAATCTATAAATTTTTCTCTTAGGAGTTTCAAAATGAAACCAAAGATACTTTTTCTAGGTCTCTCAAAAGAGAAATATAACTTCATTATATATCATCTGAAAGAAATAAACAAAAAATTTCATAAACTTAGGTCACAGAAGGGAAATTATATTGCCAAAAAAATTATCTAGAAGATTTCAAAGTTGAAATTCTTACTTTTAAAGGAAAAAAAAAATTATGAGAAAAAAACCCCAACGCAATTACAACACAATATTTTCTCCTTATTTGGCAGAATGGCAATAAAAATTAGTACTTATAACTAAAGATTTAGATACTATTTCATAAATTTAAATTTATAGAAATTGATTAGCACAAAATCAAATGCATCTCAGAGCTTATTTTTATTTTTAAACAATTTTTTATTTTAAAGATGTGGCATACAATCAGGGTTAGGTATACAAATGTTCATTATGGAGGTACCCTTGTTGAGGAGGTATGCCCCCACTCCCCTGGCAGATTTCCACTACCGCTAATGCCACTGCCTCCTCCCCCTGCAATTTCCTACTATTGCCAATCCTTTTCTTATAGTGTTACGATAATTGTCCAAGGTCTACTTATGCATGAGAATATATGATACTCAGTTCTTTGTTCCTGTGATACATCGCTCAGTATTATAGACTCTAAGTCCATCTAAGTTTGTAATTTTGTCCTTCTTGATAAGTAATATTCCATCATGTATATGTACCAGATTTTTTTTTATCCAGTCCTTTAGACTCATTTTTAAATTGGATACAGTATCAAATGAAGCAATGCTCGAACAGGCAAATGACTATAATCCAAGAATTTCCATTTCCTAAATTTATGTAAATATGGCTATTGGTTAATCTTAGCCATTTTAATACAGTAGCCAAATACAGCTCTTTGTGTCTCAAAGATTTTATATATTGTCTTGGGTGAAGGGCAAAATACTCCTATCCCATTCTGCCCTGCCCACAAATACACTTGTGGAGGACGGCAGTGAGCAGGAGGCTCAAGAGCCTCACACTGTTGATTACCAGATGCAGATTGGAAACCAAGTCGAGCGACCTTGACCACTCAGTGGTACTGTGGATACATGTGTCTCATCAGCTGAGGGAAATACACTGTATTTAGCTCATGCATAAGGATTTTATTTGGGTTTGTTATCATGTCTTATGTTTCAAAGTTAATTTTTTGTTCCTAAAGTCCTCTGCTGCTGGGGCACAGTTGCTGGACACCAAAATAAGAAAGCAACATGATTTGGGGAAGATTCCAGCATCATTCAAAAATAAACAATGCCTTTGGAAGATAGTTACCTAGAAGACTGCATAAAGTTTCCTACTTAGTTAAAGGTCCTTTCACAGAGCAAATAGCTACTCTGCCCTCTAAATGATGACTCTCTTCATCTGTTGTATTTCTATGTGACCACATTTTAGCAAAGTTACATCTAGAGTCACCATGCATATATGGTGTTTTTCCTTTTTCTTGAAACACACACTGAAGTGTTTAGGTGTGATGTACACAAACTGCTCTAAAATGGTTCAAAAACACTGTCACGTCTAGGTCTATAGAGAGAGAATGATGAAACAATATAGCAAAATGTTAAAAATTTATAAATCTGGGTAAAATTTTAACTCACCATAAAAACTTTTTGTAACCATAAATCTCCTAGTTGTGACATCCAGGCATGCAAATCTGAAAAGGCTCTGCATCTGAGTTTGTGTACTTGGTTTAGGAATTACTATCCTATGGCTCAGTGTAAAAGAGACCGTTAATCATTACTAAGGAGATAAATACTCAGTACTATAATATCAGAGTACTAGGAGACTCTATCAAGGAAAACATCAAAACAATCAGTAAAAAGTATTTTTGAAATTTTTGCTAAGAATTTTTTTTATTTTAAAGGGCAGATTAATTCTTTTTAAACAAATTTAAAAAAAAAAATCCCTTTTATTCTCTCTTGTGAGTAGAGACTTAAAGCCTTGAAATTTCTGGCTCTGTTCCCTCTTATACATATAGCATGCATATAAAATTTATTTATTTTATACTTACTCTATGCCAAGCACTCTGTTAAGTTTGTTATATATTATCTCATTTTAATCCTCAGAACAACCCTAATAGGTAGATATTACTATTCTAACTTTATAGCTGAGGAAACAGTGGCCCAGAGTGGCTAAGCCTGAGATCTCATAGCTGGCAGAATGGAAGATTACAGATTCAGTTCAGATCTACCTGAGTCCAAAGCTTTTATCCTTAACCCACAAGCCATATGCCCAGAGCTAGTGAGCCTACAGTGGCAAAGGCAATTTGCCATCTGTTTCTCCACCACTGGTTCTCTCATCTTCTTTTACCGCTGTCACTGCTTATTACCTCCAAGGCTGCACTGCTTATTACCTCCAAGGTTGCACCCATCTGCTGCTGATCTCTCGGACTACTGTTCTTGTGAATATCACACAAGCTTTGATAGGAAAAAAGAACTGAATCAAACCCCAGTGCAGAATCTGATTAGTCTAACATCTCTGCTCCTCATTTTTTCTCATTAGCAAAATAATTAATAATTCTTATCCTGTGGGACTTAGATGGGTAACAGTTACAGAATCCAACTCTTAGTAGGTAGTTTATAAAAAAACGTAGTTTTTACTCATTCCTCTCACCCTCCCATTCCAAATGACAACTCTTACTTTGCTTCTTTCATTTCACAGCAAACCTGATTATTTTGGATTTAATTACCTGAGTAGTCATAATCCTGGTCCTAAATTTCATTAAGTTAAGATCTCTGAAATTTGGAGAGGTGACATTTACCTTTGGTAGGGGAAAAAACAACTAGTAAATATGTATATAAATAAGCAGAAGTTAACTTTGCTTGGATTTATATCCTATATATAAAAACAGAGTTTGGCAAATAAGGTCAAATATTTAGTCATTAGTCTATTTGATAGTTAAGCACGATCATCGTATGTATTTACTCTTGAGATGTTTCAAGAAATGATAACACCAAGAGTTCCTGGAAGATTCAAAAAGTCAAAGATCCTTCTGAAAGTACCACAAAATATATCTGTCAATTAATAGGAATAAATTTAGACTGTACATCTTTAAAGCATCCTCACATCCCTAGTAATTTGAATTACAATGTTTTGTGGGTAGCATGATAACTTAAGTCAATGTATCAATTGTTGAGATTAATATTTTAAGTATATTTCTTGATTATAGTATCATATTCACCCAAACATATACCATTAGGATAATAATTCTGGAATGAATTATCATATTGTGCTTTTATTCAATTTTATTATAAGATTTACACACACATACTATATATGTGCTCTGACAATTAATTTTATGAACTTGCCACCATGCACTTACGTTGGCAGCACTTTACAACTAGGTAAGGTTTCATAAACTTGTTATATCAGTTTTCACAGCTGTGTCTGTATTGACACGTGGTGGTGTCTTGCTGAGTGGTGTTCATTATTATTGTCGCATGTTTTTGTGTCATCATGAGAATTTTGGAACATGAATTAGAGCGATGAACTAATATCAAATTTCTTGTTAAACTTGGCAAGAGTGAAAGTGAAACCAGGGACAAATTCGTCCAAGTTTATGAGGATAATGGCAGTATACAAACAGATTAAATGTTTTTGAGAGAAAGTATCACTAATGAAGAGAGGTCAGGATGGCCAGTAATAACCAGAACTGATGAACACACTGCAAAAACTCATCAAATTGTAGGACAAAATCAGCAGCCGACTGTGAGAAGTATAGCAGACCAAATAAACATCCATAGAGAAGCAGTTAGGAAAATCTTAACTAAAAGTCTTAACATGAGAAAGGTGTGTGCAAAAATGGTCCTGAAGGAGCTCTTGCATCACAACAATGCACCAGCTCACACAGCACTGTCTGTGAGGAAGTTTTTAGCCAGCAAGCAAATAACTGTATTGGAACACCCTCCCTATTCACCTGATCTGGCCCCCAGTGACATTTTTTTTTACCTGAAGATAAAGGAAATATTGGAAGGAAGACATTTTGATAACACTCAGGACATCAAGGGTAATTCAGTGAGAGGTCTGATGGCCATTCCAGAAAAAGAGCTCCAAAACTGCTTTGACAGGTGGACTAGGCACTGGTGTCAGTGCACAGCTTCTAAGGGGAGTATTTCAAAGGTGACCATAGTGATAGTCAGCAAGGAGGTATGCAGCACTTTTTGTTGGATGAATTCGCAAACTTAACTGTCAGACTGTGTGCGTGTGTGTGCGTGTGGGTGTGTGTAGTCCTTGTTTTGCCTATTTCTGTGTTAACTGCTGGTTAATAGTTAAGCAAGGTTACAGTTCCAGTATGTACCAGTTTCCGTTAACATAGTACCATGCAAAAGAGGATGGCCTATAGTACTAAAATGAGGAACTGATTTCACACAGTAGGCTACATGGATAAATCTAGTATCAAACACACTGCCTTGAACATATAAAGTGCTCAGTAAATATTTGTTGACTGAATGCATAAATAAATGTTTAAAAACTGAATTAGGTGAACCCCAATCTAAGCCTTATACTTTTCACAAAAAAATAACTCAAAGTGGATCACAGACATAAGTATAAAACATAAAACTATAATTTTTTAAGAAAAATATACAGAAGGAAATTTTTGGGGCAAAAAAGGTATTTCGGCTATCACTGGCTAAGGTTAGGCAAAAAGTTCTTATATTTAACATTAACAGCAAGATCATAAAAGTAAAAATTGATAAAGTGGACCTCATCAAAATTAAAAACTTTCTGGCTAGGCGCAGTGGCTCACGCTTATAGTCCCAGCACTTTGGGAGGCAGAGATGATAGGATTTCCTGAGATAGGGGTTCGAGACCAGCCTGGGCAACTTGGTGAGACCTTGTCTTTACAATAAACCAAAATATTAGCCAGATGTGGTGGCGCAAGACTGTAGTCCCAGCTACTTGAAAGGCTGAGGTGGAAGCATCACCTGAGCTTGGCAAGTTGAGGCTGCAATGGCCATGAGCGTGCCACTGTACTCCAGCCTGGGCAACAGTGTGAGACTTCATTGCAAAAAGAAAATAAAAACCTTTGCTTTTTGAAAGTCCATATTTGAAGATGAAAGGACAACTTAAGACTGGGAAAACATGTGTGTAAACTACATATCTGAAACACTAGCATCTAGAATATATAAACAATCCTCAAAACTCAACAATAAAAGACCAAACAATCAAATTTTAAAATGAGCAAAAGACATGAATAGACATTTCATCATAGAGGTATAAAAATGGCAAATAAGTACATGATAAGATGTTCAACATCAGTAGCTAGAAGAGCATGGGGATAGTTATGAACGGGCAGCCTGAGGGATCCCTGTGGGGTTGGAACCGTTCAGGATCCGGAGTTCAGGGCTGGATATGTGAACTTGCACAGGACTTCATATACACATATATGCATACTAAGGAGAAATAAAACTAAGGAAATATAAATAGATAAATGGGTTTTATCAGTGTCAACATCCTGATCCTGACAGTACAACATAGTTACAAAACTCTTACCAACAAAGAAAACTAGGTGACGTGAACAAAATGATCTCTCTCTTTCTCTCTCTCTATTTTTTGAGACTCCATATATACATCTACAAACATCTAAAAAAGAAAAAGAAGACAGGAAACTGGACATTTTAAATTAGTGAATTTTATGGTATGTAAATGATATTTCAATAAAGTCACTCTTAGAAAAAAGAATTACAGAGAAACTCTAACGAATGCTCTAAAGAGGGTGATCAAGCAAATCTAGTGTCATTTGGCAAACAGTAACTATTTTAGGTTTTGGGAAATTAAATTAATTGTTAAAAATCTACAACCTATTGGTATAATTACTCATTAAAACAAAGCAATAAGTTAATATGAATTAATTTGGATTGCTTCAAATATTCTATTACTAGTATATGGAAAATTATTCTATTTATTAAAATATACTTAAAATCATAATAAATGCGGTTTAAATATTCTAAATTCTTAATATCCTTGTTTTTATTAAAATAACAACAGCAATATTGACAATAATACTTTTACTACACATGGCCAGATATTCATTTGAAAGAGCCAATTTGAAAAAAAAGTATTTAGGTCTTTTTCACGTTTTAACATTAATTTCTATAATTTTAGTTTTATGTTGAAATTAGAGGATGTGGGCTATATACTGTAGTGTCTGCCTTAAAGAAATATACAGAGGTTTTCTTGACACTGCTACTGTGGAAGGTAAATTTAAAGGTGAAACTCCAATTATGCCACAACTTGCTGTGTGTCCCAAGGTATTTCAGAAGGTTCTGACCTTTTGTTTCCTAGGAAATGGGGAAAATCACTACTATCTGTTTTTCAAGGAGGGTAAGATCCTGAACAAAGATAACGTATATAAAAGCTTATTTTAATTTGTAAAGCAGCATGTTGTTTCTGGTTCAACTTTTTTTTAATGCAAAAATTCCAGAAGTAGCTATATTGTTCTGACATTAGTTTGCAGGTAGTTTTCTCCTTTAAAATAAAAGAAGTACAGTTTCAGTTTAAACAAATCTGTTACAACATAGCATAAAAGAGCATTCACTTAGAAAGCAGTAAAAGCTACAGATTAATTAGCAACAACTACACAGGTTGCACATTTATAATAGCTATTGGTATATATAATATAAAGTCTATCTTTGAAATATTAAGCAACTTTAATCACAACATACCTACGGAACAAGTTAGACACCAAATAAAGTAGTATTATTTTAAGAAAAAAAGTAACTAATACTTTTAGTAATTTCATGGCACTGAGCATTCAAATGGTACATGCTGTGGAGACAACTAATTGTAATTTTATTTGGCACATGAAATCCACACAGTAGAAGACGGGAACATTAGACAGGAGTCTGGAGATCTCAAAAAAGCATTCTGCTTTAAATACTTTTGTTTGAAGCAAACCGATTCCATAAAGCTCTTCCTGAGCACAGTGTTAAATCACTGGTATGTGATGACTGACATATGAACAACCTCATTTAAATACTCATTATAATTGACTACCTTTCTTCAATATTTCATAGGCATCTAAATAGTGGAATTTATACATAAATGTCCTAGTTCAGATAAAGGTCTAAAATAGATAATAAAATAATTACCTCTAAAATACACATTTTTCTAAGACTTAAAGGAAATTAACTTATTTACATCTTTTTAGAAATGGTCAGTGCCTTTTAAGTAAAAGTACAATTCTATTTTTGGTTATTTTAGGTTTTTACAATCTTTAAGTGACATCATATGCTATTATTCAATGGCATAAGAACGTGGGAGTCTGTGAGAAAATGTTTTCTATGAGACATTTAGAATCCAATCAGCAGCCCAGCATTTATTTCTCTGCTTCCAAAATAACAGACCACCAAAGAAGTTTAGAACAGACTGGGTAGAGAAATTTAAAGAAAGGGAAAAGAAAACCTGATAACCAATCACATCCCTAAAATTTAAAGGCAGCAACTGTAGAGAAATGAAGGAAGGGTAAGTCCACAAGGAGGTCTTTCTAGGGAGAAAAGGGAAATAGCTAAGTACTAAGAGGTCACAAGGTACATTAAACACATAAAAAGCCTCCACTCATTAAATTTAAAGATCTGGTCCTGCAAGAGCAGTTTTTGTTACTAAAAGGCATACCATTTGTGGGTCTTGTTTTTTCAAATTCAAAAAGATTTACAATATTACTTTGCTTTTTGAAGGTTTTTTTTTTCCGTTCTTTAATTTCATTCTAAAATAAGTGTTACCAACATGGCATCTAAACAAATGTAAATATCAATACATGTTATTTAAATTTAACAAAAATTTTGAGAATCTTAGGCTTATTTAATTTCTCTGGTTTGTTTTACAAGAAATGTTCCCTTACCTACTTAAACTTTTAAGTGAAATAAATGTATCATACTTCTCACCAGCATTATTAATTATATGGTTTTTGCTTAACTGTACTATTTACTTAGCACAACTGTAATCAGCAGCGCTCATGGCAACATGTCCCAACCCACCTCCTCGGTGCACACCACACTCCATACCCACTAACCACAATGGCCATTCCTATAAGTGCTATGGAATTAAAAAATAAAACAAAACAATAATCATAATTCTCATTGAATTACTTTTCTGCAAATAAAACAAGATATTCAGTAATGTTGAGGGTAGCCTGAAATAAGGGAAAGGTCAGAAATGAGATTAGAAAATATTTAATAGTGAAAACAGGCCAACAGAAAACATGGATTTGGTTCAGCCTCCTTCTTTAGTTAATAGTGAGCACTGAGTCAGTCAATTAAATTTTGAAGTCTCAGTTTTCTCACCTGTAAAATAAGGGTTTTGAAATTGATGATCCCCAAGGTCTCTTGTAGTTATAAAATTCTATAGTTCCCAGAAAAATTAGGCAATAAAAAGGAAACAAAAGACATTTAACTTGGAAAGAAAGAAGTAGAATTACTTTTGTTCACAGTTATAATCTTTTTTTTTTTTTTTTTGACGTGGAGTCTCTGTTGCCCAGGCTGGAGTGCAGTGGCACGCACATGGCCACCCTAGTGTCAACCCGCTGGGTTTGGGCGACCCTTCTGCCTCAGCCTTCCAAGTAGACAGAACTACAGGATTGTTACCATGCCTGGCTATTTTTATTTTTTTATTTATTGTAGAGACGAGGGCTTGCCAAGTTGCCAGGGTTGGTCTCAAACCCATAGGCTCAGGCTATCTAGTCACCCTGGTCTCCCAAAGTACTGGGATTACAGGCTTGAGCCACCGCACCTGGCCTATAAACTTATATGTAGGAGACCCTAAAGATTTCTACATAAAACTTAGAATAAATGAAATCAGAAAAACAGCATGACAGTCAACACACAGAAATCAGTTGCATATCTATACACTAACAATGAACAATGTAAAAAAGAAATAAAGAAAACAATTCCATTTACAATGGCATCAAAATAATAAAATACTTAGAAATTAAATAAGGAAGTAAAAGGCTTCTACAATAAAAGCTATAAAACATTTCTGAAAGAAATGGGAGAAGACATAAATAAAAAGAAGCACATTCCGAGTTCATGGATTGCAAGATTTACTATTGTGAAGATGTCAATACTACCCAATGTAATCTATGGATTCAATGTAATCCCCACCAAAATCCCAGTGACATTTAAAAGAAATAGAAAAACTCATCCAAAGATTCATATGAAATCTTGAAGTACCATTAATAGACAAAACAATCTTGAAAAAGAACAAAGCTGGAAGATTAACACTTCCTGTTAGCAAAACTTATTACAAAGCTACAGTAACCGAAACACTATGGTACTGACATATAGATGGACTTATAGACCAAAGGAATAGAGAACCCAGAAATAAACTCTCATATATATAGTCAAAAGATTTTTGACAGGGGTGTCAAGACCATTCTGTGGGAGAAAGGACAGTCTTTTTACTAAATGTGCTGAGAAAACTGGATCTCCACATGTAAATGAGTGAGGCTGGATCCTTACCCAACACTATGTATATATGTTAACTCAAACTAGATCAAAGACTTAAATCAAAGATCTAAAACAATAAAACTTTTAAAAGAAAAAATAGGGTAAAAGTCCTACATCATTAGATTTGGCAGTGATTTATTGGCTGTGGCACTAAAAGCATAGGCAACAACAACAAAAAAAACCAGATCAGTTGAATGTCAAGAAGATTTTTAAAATATGTCCATCAAAAGACAGTATCAACAGAGTAAAAAGGCAACCCGCAGAATGGAAGAAAACCTTTGCAAATCATATATCTGATCAGAGATTAATATCCAGAATACACAGAAAACTCTTAAAAACAACAACAAAAAACCTGATTCAAAAAATGGGCAAAGGACTTGAATAAACATTTCTCCAAAGAAAATGTACAAATGCACAATAAACACAAGAAAATACACTCAACATCACTAATCTTAGAGAAATGCAAATTAAAACTACAATGATATACCCATTAAGACAGCTACTATCAAAATTCAGAAACTCATAATGTTGGTAAGGATGTGGAGGCTGAAACTCTCGAGCAGTGTTGATGGGAATACAGTATGGTACAACTGCTGTGACAACTGGTTGGAGCTTCTTCAAAACATTAAAAATAGAAGGCCAGGCATGGTGGCTCACACCTGTAATCCCAACATGCTGGGAGGCTGAGGTGGGAGGATCACTTGAGCCCAGAAATTCGAGACCAGCTTGGGCAACACAGCTAGACCTCCGTTCTATAAGAAAAAACCAAAAAAATTAACTGAGCATGGTGGAGCATGCCTGTAGTCACAGCTACTTGGGAAGTTGAGGTGGGATGATCATCGGAGCCTGGAAGGTCGAGCTGTGGTGAGCCCTGATTATGCCACTGCACTCCACCCTGGGTGACAGAGACCCTGACTCAAAAAAATAAATAAACAAATAATTAAATTAAAAATAGAACTACCATGTGATCCACTAACTCTGCCTCTGGGTATATACCCCAAAGAATTGGAAGTAGGGTCTGGAAGAGAGGTTGTATACCCATGTCCACAGCAGCATTGTTCACAACGGCTAAAATGTGGAAGCAACAGGAGTGTCATCAGGAAATGAGTGGATAAGCAAAATGTAGTATATATATACAATGGAATGTTATGCAGCCTTAAATGAAAGAAAACTCTGACATATGTCACAACACGGGGGAACCCTGAGGATATTGTGAAAAGTAAAATACGCCAGTCGCCAAATGACAAATCCTGGATGATCTCACTTATACAAGGTACTTAGAGTATTCAAAATCAGATACACAAAGTACAACAGTAATTGCCAGGGAACCAAGGTGAGAAGGAATTATTTAACGGGTATAGAGTTTCAGTTTTGCAAGATAAAAAGGGCCATGGAAATGGATAGCAGTGATGGTGGCATATTATGAATGCAGTTAACACCACTGAACTGTGTGCTTAAAATGGTTAGGAAGGTAAATTGTATGCTATGTGTATTTTACCGCAATTAAAACATTGAAAAAACAATTATATGATTCCATAAAAATAAAATGGGGAGGACACTAAAAATAAATACAAAAAATGAAGAGGTGATGGAGATTGTGTATGATTATGTGTGTGTGTGTGTGTGTGTGTGTGTGTGTGTGTGTGTGGCATCTGTCCTTGCCATCTTTTCCCCCCCATGTTCATGACTTCTGCAAATCACTACTCCATGTGAGCAAATCTCACAGGGTCTCTCTAAGCTTGGCTTACTTGCTAAATCTGGTTCTTTCATTCAAATAACTTATGGAATCCTATGCAATCTATTCTTTTAGAATACACAAACTGTTCATCACAGAATCTGATGCCCTAAAGTCTAAACTTGAAACCACAGATATCTTTTTTAAAATCACTATAAAGTAATTGCTCCAAATATGATATGGACTTTCTCAAGTCAGCCAAAATATTTTAGCTTATTGTAGAATCTATGTCAAGAAACTTGTCAAAAACAACAACAATCAGCTGGGCGGTGGCTCAGCCTGTAATCCCGCACCTTTGGGAGGTTGAGGTGAGTGGATTGCCTGAGCCCGTGGGTTCGAGACCCACCTGGGCAGCGAGACCTCATCTCTTCAATAAATCAAAAAAATCAGCCGTGGGTGGTAGCACATGCCTGTAATTCCAGCTACTTGGAAGGCTGAGGCGGAAGGATCGCCAGAGCCCAGCAGGTCGAGGCTGCGGTGGCCGGGAGTGGCCACTGCACTCTGGTCTGGGCGACAGAGTGAGACTCCAACTCAAAAAAAAAAAAAAAAAACCAAAAAAAACCAACCACAATCACAACCACAACAGCAACACAAAACAATGAGAAAAACACACAGAAAATATAAATGTTCAGAAATACATGCATTTCATTAAAATTGTTTAAAATATTACTTAAGTAAAACAACTCAATGAAAAAGTAACATGAGTTAGATGTATATTTCTTAAACTTCAGCATTAATAATTTTGATGATTATCATGGGTCAGCAATGACATAATCTCAGTTTCCAAATTTGAATGTAGTAGGAAAAAATTTAGATAGTTACATTAGCTGTGTGTTAAACAATGAACTACAAAATTATAAATATGAATGACTAACTCAATGCATTGTGATCAAGGAAAAGATAAATGTCTTTGTAATTCAATATTTTTCTATTACGAAATGAAGAAAATATCTTTTAACCTAGCAAAAGCACAGTATACACCCAAAACGTTCCCCATCAAACTGGTATCTATATGATGAATTCTGATGAACATTTTGGTTTATCTAGAAGTTATTCCATAAGATATTTTGTGGATGGAAATATTTCAACTGTATTATTTTCTCAAGCATCTGTTTAAAACTATGCAAACATTGAAGGGTCCAAAATTCTATTAATTAATTGGCTATAACCTACTATAAATAAAGTATGTTAACCTGATAGAAAGCCATGATTTAAAAGACAAATTTATAAGTAGATGATGACCATATTCAAGCTGGTGTTAAGTATCTGAGGTATAAGAGATAAACTTGAATGGTATTTATTCAATAATACAAAGATTTGTAACATCTTTCAATCCTGGAAGAAACATAGGCAATTTTACATTGGGTCGTAGTCAAAACAGTATCACAACAGACTTTGAAGTCTGCACCCTTTATTTCCAATAAACTTACATGGTTTACTGACCAAAGCTGTGCTGGTGACATACTTCCAGGTAATGTAGAAAGAAGGTGGCCTGCCACTTAATAGTGCTTAAAAGAGACACATTCTATTCTAAGACAAATCCTCTCCTAGAATTATGTAGTCACACCAGCATGAAGGCTGCCACTGACCTGCACTCTATCTAAACTTATCTCTAGCCCCTTCATAACTTCTTTCTTCCTTAAAAGTCATCTTTGCTTCAATTTCAACCACATAAAATGGCACTAAGTATGGGTCCTACGTGTTTGTCCCCAAATCACTATAGGAGTATCATGACTTGATCCCTGCAAAGTGAGACAAATTATGTTTTCTACACAGTAGTATGGTGGCCAGTTGTGATATGCTTTGCTCAGATAGACTCTGAAAACATACATTATCCCTCAGGCAAAGTCCCTTCCCCACCCCCAAAAGAAATAAGCCTTTCTTCATATAGTAGAAAAACAAACACACAGTAAACTTTTTCCAAGAGAGACAATGCTAGGATAAGTTTGTTTCTTTGCAACCTGTTATTTTTCCTTCTCTGACTCTATTTCTCTTGGACATGTTTTTGCCCAGTTATGCATATCTATTACCTCCTAAAAGTTTTCATCTTAGGCAGCTTCTAAGACAGCCCCTAGGGATCACTGCCTTTTGATTCATGCCCTGTGTAATCCCCTCTTGATTTTAGGTTGCCTTAATGACTCACTTCTAACAGATACAATATGGCAGAAGTGATGGGATGTCACTTTTGAGATTAGATTCTTGTAAAAGACTGTAGCTTCTGATCTGGATGCTCTCTCTTGAATCATTCATCCTAGGGGAAGCCAGCTGCCTAATGTTGAGGGAGTCCTATGAAGAAACAATGAGGCGGAGAACCTAGGCCTGCCAACATAGATCCTCCTAAATCTTCATGGAGCCTTCAGATGAGATCACAGCCCCCAACTACAGCCTGACTGCAACCTCATGAAAAAACCAGAACCAGTGGTACTTGGTTAAGCTGCACCCTAATTCTTTACCAACAGAACCCGAGATGTTTGTGGTTGTTTTAAACTGAGGTAAATTTTGGAGTAATTTGTTACTTAGCAACAGATTACTAATGAAATACCTCATCAGACAAATTCTCAGGTTAATTGGATAAAAATCAAAGTTTGTGATTCAACCTGAAAAACATAATATTTTTTCACTCTTCATTCTGAGACTTGTTCTATTTTGTAAACTATTTTTGTGGGTGGTGCAGTTGGAGGTGGGGAGAGCTCTTATCTCAGAGATATAATTACCAAACACCAAACCTTAAAAGAAGGGAGAGGAAAACAAACGAAAAACATAAATTATCTTAATTTTGCAGCGATAAAAGTCGTAATATACCGATCTGGGAAGCAACAGTTAGGATCCCTGAGAATAAAAATTTTACTTGTAAAAACAAGGAGGATACATTATTAAAATAGTAAATACAGACAGAACCTAAAAATAAACCTGGGCCCGGTAGCTCACTCCTGAGATGGGAGGTTCACTTGAGGCCAGGAGTTAGAAACTAACCTGGGCAACACAGTGAGATCCTGTCTCTACAAACGATGCAAATCAAATCAAATATCAGAGGAGAAGGATCCCGGAGCAACCACGAGGTAAGAGACTACATCCTCGTCACCGAGAAACGAATAAGAGAAAACAAATCGGGTCTGCCAAATGTATCAAACTGTAATAATCCACGTGTGACTGCGGTTACTAATCCATGGCGACGCTAAAGGAGGCAAAGAACCCCAAACCGGGCCTGGGAACCAGAATAACACGCAACCGGGAAAGCAACCCCTGGGTCGGCAGGAAGGAGCCCTGGCCAATTCTCGGCTTTATTGCGGAAGGAGTCTGGGGTCCCGAACCGACTTACACCCCCAGGGCCTAGAAACAGAAGCCACACACCCATTCCCGCCTCTTCGCACCGATTCCTCACGCCAATAAGCCACCACCGCTGTCGCTCAAGGTGCTTTCCACTGCCATTGGTCCCAAACTCGTGCTGGTCGGCCCGTGGAGCCCAACTGGCAAGCACCGATCGTCTTTCTTTCCGAGAAGCAAAGCGAAGGTGCGCGGGGAGAAGAGACGAGAGACCCGAAACAGCTAGGCTGACGCCTGTACCTGGGCGACCGCCGCCGCGACGAATCGGCCTCCGGGCGGGGGCTCTCCGCCAAAAAGAAAAGGGCTCAGCCGGGAACCGGGGCCCCGGCCATGAAGACGCCGGCTCAAAACTTGACTTCTTCGCGCCGGGGGAGGTGACGGCGGTGACAGTGCCAGACGCAGCGCCAGACTCCGAGCGCAGAGCGCCTCGAGCCGCGAGAGCCAGAACCGCCGACTGTCCGAGTTTTTGACGTTTCCTATTGTTGCCGGAAGTGGCGTCAGGGCCCTGCCGCTCAACGAGGAATTATTCTTATCCCCGCTCTTCACGATTCGCCATAGAGTCCTACCTTCTCACTTCGTAGCCCGAGACACTCTGACCCTCAAAATGACCGCATATTCCAATATGCACGCGAGGCGTGGACTGGCCCTGGAGGAGCCTCTGTGGCGGTCTCTCTCCTCAGGGGTGTTGCTGAGCGCCGTGTGGAATCTGCGGCGAGGAAACCCGGACCGCGGAGAAGTCCGCCGCCTGGAAGGTCCCGCCGCGGTGCGTGGCGGGCCGGAGCCCGCCGTTCCGAACACAAACGGTCGGCGCGAGAGGCGCGCCCCAGCGCGGGAGCCGGGCTGTGGGGACTCGGCGCTCCAGGGGCCGCCCCTGGTCGCATGTGCTCCTCCTCCTCTCGTCCCTGCCGTGCTGGGCCGGAGCTCTCCGGAACCGGCTTCTCTGCGAGCCGCTGCTGGGTGAGCCCTAGAGACGGGGCAGAGGTCGCCTGGCCCCGCCGCCCTCGCCGAGACCCGGGCGGGGACCCAGGGCGGGTCCGCCCTGTCATCCTTGGACGTCAGGTGGCGGGAGGGAGCCCCTCGCTGGGCCTGGCTCGTGGGCCCCGGCCCCTGCGGGCTTTCGGGGTCGGCGAAGCGGGGAGGATCGTGGCCTCTCGCCCTGTCGGAACTGGCTTGTGACTTCGGCGGAGAAGGGACGAACACGGGCGGGTTCCTGCTGAACCTCCTCGGCGAGGATCCCTGCCGGCTCCTCGGAGAGACCGACCCCAAGGACGAGATGCCAGCGGTTCGTGCTTTCCTCGCACTGCCCAGGTCTTTCAAATACGTCTCCGCCTTCTTGAGGGCTCCAGAGGGCCTCTTCGCTCTAGGACATCCGCCTTGAGATTTTCATTCTTTTTCTTTTTCTTTTTTCTTTTTAACTCTGGAATTATGGCTGTCCAGATTGTGTTTGCAGGACGGCCCATTCACCTTCTCAGGCTTGTATGTTTGAACGCAGCAGCTCCCCTGAGCTGGGTACTTGTCCCCTCCTCTCCCCCCAGCCTTTCTTCTTATCTCTTAGAGGAATGTTTCCCTCCTCGCTGGGGTGAGAAGTTTCCTAGACTTGACTTTGCCCCATCTTGACTCGGTATTTTCGGTGCACGGCTTTTAGATGGTCTTGAGCGTGTGGCGTGTTACACACTCTTAGCCACCTCATATGCGGAGTCTGCAGTTGCTTCATTCTGAACAGACATCACTTTGAGTCCAGCGGCGTATTGGCCGGCATCGTTTCCATGGCCTCTAGCAGCGAGGAGATTGGAGCGATGTTAAAAATGTTCGACTGAGCCTGGCATGGTGGCTCACGCCCGGAATCCCAGCACTTTGGGAGGCGGAGGCGAGAGGGTTGCCTGAGCACCATGGGTTCGAGACCAGCCTGGGCAACAGGGCGAGACCGCGTCTCTACAATAATAATAATAAAAACAATTAGTCGAGTGTGGTGGTGCACGCCTGCAGTCCCAGCTACTCGGGAGGCTAAGGAGGAAGGTTCGCCTGAGCCCAGCAGGTTGAGGCTGGGGTGGCCGTGAGCGAGTCACTGCATTTCAGCCTAGTCGACTGAGTGAGACTCCAACTTAAAAAAAAAAGATGTTAAACTGCTAGAGTGGACCTTTTTCAGGGCCTCTGCCACAAGTTCAGTTGGGCGCATCTGAATTGTAGACAGAATTGAGGAAGAGGTGAGGAAGCCATATTGAGACTGTCTTAATGATTGCACTACAAGCTGAGTGGTAGCTCCTTTTAATTTTTTTGAAAAGGAATGTGAAAATTCCGTATCAATTAAATTAAAATGTTCTATTTTTTAAAGTAAGTTTTTTTTTTTTTATTTCTGAAAGTATTGTGTTAAAACATGCATAAGTAGTAGGTTGGCTTCTTTTAATATCTTAATGTTAGTGCTTCTCAAGTTCATCATAGACTTAGTATACCATTCGTGAAAATGTAGAGCAGTATCTGTAATTTTTTCTATATTACTCACTTATTCCTTTATTTTGTGTGTCCTGTCTTACCACTTATCTCCTTAACCTATAGATCCAAGCTGTACTTACATCTTACTCTTCTTCAAAATATTTATTCTTCTGGTACTGAAGAGGAGGTTTTCCAGGACACACTTTGTTGTCAAAAATTCCTTAACCAAAGGTAGAAATAATGTAAGAGACATTGAGATGTGTTCCAGAACGTCAGAAAAGGGAAAGGTGGAAAGCCACCATCAAGTAACATAAAGCAAAATGAGATGTACTGGGAAGATGGAGTATACATTTGGAAGGAATAAGGGAGTCTGTGGGAAGAGATGCCGTCTACATTAAAGTTAGAGAATGCCTTATGGGAAGAAGGCATCCCTAGAATTGTGTTTAGATAGGTGGTTCTAGAACCTTAAGCAATCTCAGATCTCAGATACCGGCCAATGGCAAAACCCAAAACTAGATTTTTTTTGTAGTTATAAGCCAGATTAGTTCCCACTTCATCTTATCCAAGGGAGAAAAGGGTTGTCTTGGGAATTATCTCTTACAGCTTTCATGTGTGCTTCTACCCCTAGCCATCCTAAAAGATGTTAAACAGTGTTTACCTTCTTGGCCAGCGCTTGGGATAATATGATTTGAAGACCACGTTCTCTTTTTCTCATTATCTCCCATTTGTCAATACCTGAAATTCTCTCTGCCTAAAAATGTGTTTAGCTGAAGTAATTGCTTGACTGAAAACCAATGACTGAAATGCCCATGTACAAGGATATAAAGGTATATTCAATAACTTGTTATTTACCATGTTGATAAAGGAGAGCAGACCCAAAACAGCAAGGACGGTATTCCCAAAGAGAGAGCAGTTGCTCTACCCTGAGGAAATGGCTACAGAAATGGGTGACTAGGGGCTTAAGTAGAAAGCTCACTAAATTTAGGATTTTGCAAATTACAAGCCTTATTACCTCTAGTGGATAGATACAGCGAAGGTGTGTGAAAAGATTATTTGTAACCTGGGCAGCTGCTGGAATGTGAACTGGGGAAGGATCACACTACATCCACTTGATTTGATTTGTGAATTGTTCTATTTTGTTTTTAATGTCAATGATTTGATTGTTAAAGGAGTTTCATTCAGAGCATTCATTATTCAAGGCATTATATACTATTTTTCTTCTATGAAGTGTCTATGGACAATTGCAATAGACATTTTCTTTTATTTTTTCAATGTGTTTTTAGTCGGGGTCTCACTCTGTCACCCAGACTGGAATGCTATGGCACGTTCATTGCCACCGCAGCATTGACCTGCTGGGCTTAGGAGGTCCTTCTGCCTCATCCTTCAAGTAACTGGGACTACAGACATGCGCCACTGTGACCAGCTTATTTTTGGATTTTTGTAGAAACGAGGTCTTGCTATGTTACCCAGGCTGGTGTCGAACTACTGCGTTCAAGCAGGCCTCCAGCCTTGGCCTCCCAAAGTGCTGGGATTACAGCTCTCAGCCACTTTGCCTGGCCTATATTTTAAGTAAGTTACTGAGTTTTGCCTTATTGGTTGATTTTCAGTTTGGAAGCCTTTTATCTCCTTCTAGCAGAGATTCTTTACCATTTATCTATCCATTTATTCATTTATTATATGACCCTTCTTTGGAAAAAAACTCTCCTTGGAGAATCTAATGAAAGCTCTATTTCATGCAATAAAATTTAAATTCTTTTGTGGTCTGAAAGCAGACATTGTGTGGTTTCTACTCTTTTAAATCTGTTATTATCTGTTTTATGACCAAATAATGTTCCATGTGAGATTGAGTAGAATGTATATTATGCTGTTGTTTGATGAAGTAGTTTATAGATATTCATTCTCTTCACCTCATTGATGATGTTGTATGTCTTTACTAATTTTTCTGCCTGCTGGATCTATCCATTTCTAATAGAGGGGGGTTGAAGTCTCCAAATAAAATAGTGGATTTGTATATTTCTTTCAGTTTTTGTTTTAAGTACTTTGATGCTCTTTGCTTAGGTACATACACATTAGGAATTGGTATGTTTTCTTGGAGAATTAACTTCTTTTTTCACTTTGTAATGTCCCTCTTTATTCCTTTATACCTTTCCTTATTATGAAGTCTGCTGTCTGAAATTGATAAAACTACTCTCTCTTTTTTAGTGTTAGCACGGTATATATTGTTTCTATCCATTCACATCAATCATATAGACAAAGTGGGTTTCTTCTAGACAACATATAGTTAGGTCTAATTTTTTTTGGTCCACTCTGGCTCATTTTAAATTCACACAAGCCTTTTCTTTACTTTTTATAGCTTCTTATTTTTATTTTGGGTTTTAAGATTTTTCTAATCTCATTGAGAATGAAAATTATTTTTTTTTTTTGAAAGTTTATCTTATTTCTTGCATTGTCTCTATTTCCACCATTTTTTCTTTGTTTGTTTTGTATCAAGGAGCTTGGCTTGTCTGTTTGGTTATCACTCAGCCATCTACTTTCCATTTTCCAACATTTGGTGATGCCTCTTTTGTCATGTAGAACTCTCTCTAGTTTTCTGTGTCCTGGTGTGTTTGTATTTTTAATTCTTTACTTTTATTTTAGTGGTCTTTAGAAAGTGGAAATGAAAGTAACCGGTACTTAATCTGTCGTTTTTAATCAGGTAAATCCTGCATTTTAAAAAACCCAGCCTAAGCTATTTTGTTTGTTGTTGTTTGGAAAAAATATTCGACGCTGGAGGAGAAGCTCACCTTATATTTAGGAATGTATTGCAGATACAAGGTAGCACTTGGCCAGTAGGGAAAATAAGTTAGGGCAAAAGCTAGGTTAGGATTAATATGGTAAGTGCCAATAGTAGACATCAACACAGTATAATAAAGGAGCTTTGACAGATACACAGACTTAACCAGTGTTTCATGGATTTCTATTTTTAGGTGAGAAATTAGATGATTTCAAGAGTTGGAGCAGAATCTAGGGTCAAAAATGGCAACGGGTGACTTAAAAAGAAGCTTGCGGAACCTAGAACAAGTGCTTCGCTTGCTAAATTACCCTAAAGAGGTGGATTGTGCAGGGTAAGCTATATCATTCCACTTGTTACATTCTTTCTGCTAGTGCTTTGAGATAATGTTTGACATGGGGAGAATACCTAAAGTTACATCAAATTTATCTGAATCCTACTTAAATTTGCCCTGAAGTGATCAAAATGTTTAAGGAAGCAGGGAATTACAGGAGTTTTTTTCTAATTATGAACTAATGAAAAATTTCATCTTGAGATTTAAAATCCCATTTAAACGTGGGAGAATCAGTGAAGGTACTTCACATTGAGAAAATAAGAAGACACTGCAAGACAAAGTGTGAGCGATATAGATTGAGAACCTTGGGCTCATTCTTGGAGAGATCAGTACGGATCAAAGTTTAGCATGTCTTCATGGAAGACTTGAGATTTGACAGATGATTCACAAAGAATAAATAACAGGTAGTTAGGCAGAGATGAGTTGGATCCCTTTCTAAATCAGAGGAATTAGCATAAGCTACCAGAGTACAGGTTTAGAATGAACAGTAAGTGGAAAATAGAAAACTGCTCAGAGTAGTGGCAGTACGTGTCTTTTTAGCCTTGTGTTCTTCATCTGTAACTTAGTATTCATAATGTTTACCTTTGCAGGTTTGTGGTAGATTGCAAATGAGGTTATGTAACAAGTGTTTGTAAACCATAAAGTATATTCAGTACTACAATGTGGTGCATTTGTTTTATTAGTAGGAGAAAATGGAGTAGATGGAGTAAGACTAAGCTTTGGAAAGTCAGTAAATACTAGGATAAGGAGACCGTTGACACTAGAGAGCTGGAGTCAGTTTTCAAGCAGATGAATGGGGGATTTCATGGTGGTCTGGCTAGACTAGTTCAGAAGGTGGGATGGAATCTGGAGGGTCTCATGCATCATAATTATTGTAGCTGTAGTATTAAGTTATAAATTATTGCCAGCATTTCTCATATTTTCTTGATTATCCAACTTTGTGGGATTATGCTTATTAAGAGACTTTTTCTTTTTTTCCTAACAGTTTGATAAAGGGAGACACAGCAGCATCTTTACCCATCATCAGCTATTCTTTTACCTCATATTCACCGTATGTAACAGAACTTGTAATGGAATCCAATGTAGAACTCATAGCAAAGAATGACTTGCGCTTTATAGATGCTGTCTATAAGGTATTTTGGGTTTATAAAACAATAATTATTTTAGAAGTTATTGGATAATTATTTTATAATCAATGTCTTAGGCCAGGCAGGTTGGCTCACACCTATATTTTCAGCACTTTGGGAGGCCAAGACGGGAGGATTGCTTGTGCCAGGAGTTTGAGACCAGCCTGGGCAACATAGCGGCACCTCATCTCTAGAAAAAAGCAAAAAATTAGCCAGGTGTGGCGGTACATATCTGTAGTCCCAGTTAAGGATCACCTGAGCCCAGAAGGTCATGACCATGGTAAGCTGTGATCATGCCTTTGCCCTTTAGTTTGGGTGACAGAGTGAGACCCCTACTCAAAAAATAGATAAACAAATAGCAAAATAAAATGATTTTAGTAGTAACTTCTTAAATGTATACAGTACTATATAGTTGACAGAATATTTTCATTTCCATTAAACACATTTAAATGTAGTCTCTATTGAAGTCAAGATGAAATTCAAGTTTTCTTTGTGAATGTTTCCTACTCTAATAAATACAGCAGTTGGTAAACATTTGTCATTGGCTACCATTTGCCCTTTTTATATAAAAATTTAGTGACATTTGGAGCACTGGCAGAAGCTAGAAATATATTCAGTAAAAATCGTAGTTTATAAAATTATGAGTTTATGTAGTTGTAAGAAGGATCTAAAGCTTTGGGATGATATGTTCTTTGAGATATGAGACCGTGTCTTACATTGTATCTACACTAGTGTCTACACTTGTACTATATGTGTACTGGATTTAATCTCTTATTTAATTTTTTGTCTTTATGAACCAGGGTCTCACACTGTCGCCCAGGATGGAGTGCAGTGGCACAATCACAGCTCACTGCATCCTCAGTGCCATCCTGGACTCAGGCATTCTTTTGTCTCAGTTTTCTAAGTAGCTGAGATTATAGGTGTTCACCACCACACTTGGCGAATTTTTTAATTTTTTTGTAGAGACAAGATCTTACTATGTTGCCCAGACTGGTTCCGAATTCCTAGACTCAAGCAATTCTCCTTTGACCTCTCAAAGTACTGGAATTACAGGTGTGAGCTACCATGCTCGGTCATATTTAACTTTTTTAAAAACCCTAGCTTTTAATTTTTTTATTTTGCAGTTGTGGGGTATAATTCAGGATTAGGTATATAAATGTTGATTATGCAGGTACTCTTGTTGATGAGGTGTGCCCCTCCCTCCCCTAGCAGTTTCCCTCAACTGCCAATCCCCACCCTCCACTCCCACAGTTTCCCATACCACCAATTCTTTTCTTATAGTATTATGATAAATGTTCAAGGTCCACTTATGAGTAGGAACAAAGAACATATCTGTTCTTTGTTTCTGTGATAGATCACTAAGTATAATTGCCTCTAAATCCATCCAAGTTGCTGCAAAATCCATATGTTTGTCCTTCTTTATGGCTGCATAATATTCTGTCGTGTATATATACCACATTTTTTAAATCCAGTCCAGCTTCAACTGGCAGCATAGTTGGTTCCATGTTTTTGCTATTGTAAATAGAGATACTACAAACATACGTGTGCAGGTATCTTTTTTGTAGAATGATTTGAGTTCCTCCAGGTATATTCCCTATAGGGGAATTGCTGGGTGGTATAGAATGTCAATTTCTAGTTCTTTCAGAAATCACCACACTGTCTTCCAAAAGGTTGCACTAGTTTGCATTCCCACCAGCAGTGTAGAAGTGTTCCTTTTTCTCTGCATCCTTGCCAGCATCTGTTGTTGTTTGTTTTATTACATTATATATTACATTTATTTATTTATTTTTAAAATTTATTTATTTATTATAAAGATGTGGGGTACAATTAAGGATTGGGTATATAAACACTGATCATGCAGGTACCCTTGTTGATGAGGTATGCACCTCCCTCCCCTAGCAGTTTCCCTCAACTGCCAGTCCCAACCCCTCCTCCCCTGACAGTTTTCTACTACTGCCAATTGCTTTCTTATAGCATTATAATTGTTCAAGGTCACCTTATGAGTGAGAACATATGGAACTCAGTTCTTTGTTTCTGTGATAAATCACTGAGTATGATTGGCTCCAAATCCATCCAGGTTGTTGCAAAGTCCATATACTTGTCCTTCTTTATGGCTGCATAATATTCCATTGTGTATATGTACCATATTTTTTTTTTATACAGTCCAACTTCAATGGGCAACAGGGTTGGTTCCATGTTTTTGCCATTGTGAATAGAGCTGCAACAAACATACTTGTGCAGGTATCTTTCTTGTAGAAATATTTGAGTTTCTCCAGGTATATTCTCAATAGGGGAATTGCTGGGTCATATGGAAGGTCAATTTCTAGTTCTTTCAGAAATCTCCAGACTGTTTTCCAGAGAGGTTGTACAAGTTTGTATTCCCACCAGCAGTGTAGAAGTGTTCCTTTTTCTCCACATCCTAGCCAGCATCTGTTGTTGTTTGCTTTATTAATGAGGGCTTTGCTTTCTTACAGGGGTTACATTTATAACCCCATTCTTACCAGGTTTAGGTGGTATCTCAGTGTGGCTTTGATTTGTATTTCTCTGATGGTGAGTGAGGCTGAGCACTTTTTAATGTGTCTGTTGGCTGCCTGTATATCTTCTTTTGAGAAGTGTCTATTCGTGTCTTTAGCCCACTTTTTAATGGGACTGATTGTTTTTTTTCCTTCCAGCGTGTTTGAGTTCCTTGTAGATCCTAGATGTTAGGCCTTTGTCAGATAAACAGTTGGCAAATATTTTTTCCCATTCTGTGGGCTGTCTCCCTGCTCTTTTGACAGCTTCTTTGCTTTGCAGAAGCTCATCAGTTTGATGAGTTCCCACTTGTCTATCTTATTTCTTATGGTGTGGACACTTAGGGTTCTGATAAGGAATTGGTTGCCAGTTCCAGTTTCTATAGGGTGTCTCCTGCGTTTTCTAAGATTCTTATAGTTTGAGGTTTTATGTTTAGGTCTTTAATCCATTTAGAGTTAATTTTTGTGTATGGTGATAGGTAGGGGTCCTGGTTCAATCTTCTGCATGTGATCAGCCAGTTTTCCCAGCACCATTTACTGAATAGGTTCTCCTCTCCGCAGTGGTTGTTGTTGGAGGCTTTGTCAGAGATGTGTTGGTAGAGAAATTGATACTTTGCTTCCGGATATCTCTATCTTGTTCTGTTGGTCTGTATGCCTGTTCTTGTACCAATACCAGGCTGTTTTGATTAATTTGGTAATTTAATGAATATTATGTTGAATCTGTAGATGGCCTTTGGTAGGATGAACATTTTAACAATGTTGACTCTTCCTATCCATGAGCATGGAATATTTTTCCATTTGTTTGTGTCTTCTTGGATTTCTTTGAGCAGTGTTTTGTACTTCTCATTGTAAAGATCTTTCACTTCTCTGGTTAGGAAGATACCAAGGTATTTCATTTTTATGTGGCTATTGTGAATGGGATTGTGCTTTTAATTTGGGTCTCTGCTTGTTATTGGTGTTTAAGAATGCAATTGTCTTTTGCACATTTATTTTGTATCCTGAGACTTTGCCAAAGTCCTTTATCAGTACAAGGAGGTTTTTGACAGATTCTCTTGGGTTTTCAAGGTAGTTTTCATATGACAGAGTCAATTTCCTGGGTTGTTATTAGTCTATTTAGTGTCTCAATGTCATCTTGTTTCAACCTCGGGAGGTTGTGTGATGTCAGAAAGTCCTCTGTTTCATTTAGGTCATCAAGTTTGCTTCCATATAGTTGTACATAGTAATCTCTGATAATCTTTTGTATTTTTTCGGGGTCAGTTGTGATTTGATCTTTTGTATTTCTGATTGTGTTTATTTGGACTTTTTCTTAAAACTCTGGTTTTATAATTAATTTTTATCTTGATTACTGTGGCTTTTTTTTTAAGCTTTGTTTTTAATTTAAATCCAATTCATTCATTTTTTTTTTTTTAGACTGGAAATCATAGTTTATTTAGAAAGTAAATTAGGGGGAGAGAGAAAGAAAGAATGGAGAGTTGCCTCCCCAAGATAGGCGAGTGGGCCAAAGCTCAAGTTTTTTTCAAAGTGGCATTGCATTTGATTAAATGGGAGCTTTTATATATAGAGTCTCTGTTTAATGTTCCTCTTCCTTGTTTCTAATCCCTGAAAACCTCCATGGAAACCTAAGAGGCAGTTTTAAGAAATTCTACAGTTCCATAGAGTAGCCTTTGGAAACTACTAGTCTAGTCTATTTCTTTCATTTACAAATGAGAAATTGAAACTAGAAGGCCTGCTGACTTGTCTAAAAATCACATAGTGGAAGAATTACAAACAAATAGAAGACTTCAGCTTTCTGACATCCATTGTGGTATTCCAGTGTGCTGAGGAGTTTTCCTAGTAGCTATGGGGATATATAAACTTTTTGATGATTGACTATATTTTTGCATCTCTTTGGACAACCGTCTCTTCTCTGTCACAGCCCCATCTATCTCTTTTCTACCTGGATACTGCTTTTACCTAGTCACCACTCATGCCAGCCCAAAAAATTATGTTAGTACTCTTTGGTTAATGACTTGATTCTACTTGTCCCCTTAAAAGTGTCTATTACTCCCCTTGTCCTTAAAATGGTGACTATTTGTCACTTTGGATTTTAGGAAGGAATTGTTTCTAATTGTTATATCAATCTTTTTCCTCTTTGCAGCTTCTTCGTGATCAATTTAATTACAAACCAATTTTGACGAAAAAGCAATTTATCCAATGTGGGTTTGCAGAATGGAAAATCCAAATCGTTTGTGATATTTTGAACTGTGTGATGAAAAAGCACAAAGAATTAAGTAATCTTGTGAAGGTAATGTTATAAATAGATTTTAATGCCAGGTTATGCTAAGTGGCTTAGTATTTTAATATATAAAATCAATACCCTAGACAGCAAATTATTTCATCGTACAATTACTACATTATTCACAGATTTGCGTAGCCTTATTAAGCTTGATATTTGCATAAATACTAGTCACTTGTTTTACAGACTTGGAACTGCTAGCCCTAAGCTAACAGTTCAAACATATGTGTTTTCATCACTTCTTAGTCTTTAAAAGACATATAGTCTCATTAAAGTCTCATTGTTTGTCAGTTACACTTCATATATGAAAATTTAAACGACAATGGAATTTTATTATATAATATGCTGTCACACAAAATTTGTTACTTTGGCTAATACTTTTTTTGTTTGTTTTCCTTTTTTTTAGACTCCTTCACAACAAAGAAAGAAAATCAGTTCTGGTAAGTCAGAACCATCTTTGTGCAATGAGAAAATATCTGGAGAAGCTGTTGGCATTGACATCACTGGCAGGTTTATGACTTCAGGAAAGGTATGAAATGACAAAGAAAACATGCCACATAATGCAAGAGTCATCTACCTAATTCATCCAATATACAAGGTTTACTTATCTGACTGCTCCTTGGTGAAACATTTTAGCTAGAAATTAGAGTGTAGAGATTTTTAACAGTGCATGCCATATGTTATTTGGTGACTATTCCTAAAGCTATAAGAGGATAGAAATGTAAGATTAAACAAACTTTATCTTTATATTTCTAATTTCTAATTCTTCCTGATTTCCCAAATAGAACAGTGGTGATTTAGGAAGGTTATACTTTGTAGTCATCACATTTACTCTGAATTATATGTCTGCTTCCTAAGCCACAGGAACATGTGAGGAGCCTGCATTAGGAGGAATGACAGATGACAAGGCTTCATTTATATGCATTCGTGTTTCTGTAACCAGTCCAGTGATTGATAGCCCTTAACCTGGAATCTGGTTTTTGGTTCATGTTTTGAATTTTTTTGTCTTTGTTATTAGATATTTTGTCTGCCTTTGTCTGCTTTGAGCAACTGTGGCAAAATGAATTGAATCCAATGCATTTAGAGAAGAGTTTTTCTATCTCCAAGGGAAATTTTAACCAAAGTATTGTCTTATAATAATAAATATACTTTCAGTTGTCTTCCATCTGGGGAAAACCTCTTTCTGATTAAAGGATTGAATACCAGATGAATTAACAGTGAATAATTAGATAAGGATGAGAGGAGTCTCTGGCCAAAGTAAAACATAGAGAATTATTTCTCCCTAATCCAAAATACATTAGTTGGCCCAGCACAAGTGGCTCACGCCTATAATCCCAGCACTTTGGAAGACTGAGGTAGGAGGATTGCTCGAACCCAGGAGTTTGAGACCAGCCTGGGCAATACAGTGAGACCTTATCTCTACCAAAAACAAAAAAAAAAAAAAAAAAAAAAATATCTGGGCATGATCACATGTACCTGTAGAGGCTGAGACTAAAGGATCACTTAAGTCTAGGAGTTTGAGCCTAAGGTGAACCATGACTGTGCCACTGCACTCCAGTTTGGGTGACAGAGTGAGACCCTGACTCAAAAAAAAACACTTGAGTTATATAAATAAAATCTGTTAAAAAGATATTTGTATTTTTGTACCTTTTAAAAATTTTTATTATATGTTTTATTGTATATGTGCAGACTTTTTGTAGGATAGGAAGTAGGCAGAGGATTCCTGTATAAATGCTTAGTTTGACCTAATGCTTTTTTTGGTCAGGACATTCCTTTGATATTGTTAAGTTTGAATTGTTAGCTGAAGGTCTAATATATTATGGTTTGTTTAGTAGAAAAAAATTATGAAGTTCTACTCACAGAGCCAATTTTTGATGATTTATATGTAAACTATATGGCAACATTTTTTAAAAATAACTTTTTATTATGGAACATTTTAAACATTTAGAAAAGTACCCATCATCTAGTTTCAACAATTTTATCAACTCTTTGCTAATCTTGTTTTGTCACTATTCCCCATCTCCTCCTGATAAAACTGAAACATTTTGAAACAAATCCCATTCATCATTTAATAAATATTTCAGTATTCTTCCTAAAATAGAAGAATTCTTTCAAAAAGCATAATCCAAATTTAACATCACACAAATGATTCGTAATGCTAATAATTATAACATTTTGATGTATACATTATATGTGATAACTTAAGCATTTTAAAATCTTTTTTTTTTGAGTTGGAGTCTCACTCGGTTGCCCAGACTGGAGTGCAGTGGCCGCTCCCGGCCACCGCAGCCTTGACCTGCTGGGCGCCGGCAATCCTTCCGCCTCAGCCTTCCGAGTAGCCAGAATTACAGGCATGCGCTACCACGCCTGGCTGATTTTTTGATTTATTGTAGAGATGAGGTCTCGCTGCCCAGGCGGGTCTCGAACCTGTGGACTCACGCAGTCCACTCACCTCAGCCTCCCAAAGGCATGGGATTACAGGCTGAGCCACTGAGCCCAGCGCATTTTAAAATCTTTAAAGGAATATTGGGTATTCCTTTTATAAAATTACTGTGTGTATGTTTAAAATAATTGTGGGAGGAAAACACTGAAGTATTTCATATTTTTCTCTATGTAGAAGAAAGCCGTGGTGATCCGTCATTTGTATAATGAAGATGGTACTGACACTCTGAAAGATGCTTTAAGTATAGTAACAGATGTCAATGAAGCGGTAGCTGTGTCTGACTTGAAGGCTACTGAAGTAAAGATTCCTGAGGTCAGGGTCCCTGAAATCATGGCTGAGCAACAAGTAAGAGCCTTGGACTTCTTTAACACATGCCCGTGTTTCTGACTTTGATGTACATTATTATTTCAGCATAAAAATTCTGAAATATTTCTAGCATTTTGAATGATTAATCATGACATATTACCTACGTTACAATCACTTAGCAATCAGTAATTCTTTACTGAAAACAATTCACAGATATTATTTGCTGCTTATGTTTAGGGTGCTGGGCTAAGTGTTAGGGGTAATGAAGACATGGTACTTAAAGACACGGTACTTGGCTTCAAGGAATGTACAGACTAGTAAGAGAGAGAGATATACTACTCTGTACAGTGAGTTTCTCACCCATTGGTTCTTGTATTGAATGGAAAAGGTGGCACGTCATTGCCTTTTGTTATTCTTTCTGATCCTTACTGTTCTTTTCCGTCTCTCTCAGAATACCATTTCTGTTACTCTTAATTTCTGCAGACCCCATTGGATGTCTAATCTCCACTGTTTCTGCTACTTCTTTTTCTGTCCCTCTTCTGTATCTTGACTTCTGTGTATCTCAGTATATCAGTATACAGCTGGTGCTTACAAAAACTACCAGATGCCCATTGGACTTATTTCCTGTCCTATGGCAAACTAGGTAGTCTCAATGCATTAAGTGTCATTTTCAGTCATTTCCTCTTAGCTTTGTGTTAGATGTTGTTCCAAGAAGCTAGTTAATGGCAGTTTTATTTTACTATCTGGTGTTGTTTAAGAGCATGATACAAATTAACTTATTTATTGACTCTTCACAAGAACCGTATGAAATGGGTATTTTTTGTATTTTAGATGAGGAAATGGAGGCATCAAGGTGATGAATCTTGAATGAACTAGTCTGTGTGTCCACATAGTTTCCCTCAGAACGTGCACTCATGCTGTGCTGTCTCTCCTACTTGTATTGAAATAACACAGTGGAAATAGGAATACACTGATTTTTAAAGTAATTTCAGTTTGTGTAGTCTTATTTTTAATCTTTCTACTCATTTTAGGATATAATCGTTAATCCTGAGATTACTGCACTACAGACTATGCTTGCTGAGTGCCAAGAAAAGCTTAAGAAACTGACTTGGATGGAGAAAAGATTAGACTCTTTGGAAGAAAAAATGAAAGGAAAAGTGATGGTGGATGAAAAGACCTGGACTAATCTTCTAAGTCGTGTCACTCTGCTTGAAACAGAAATGATTTTGTCTAAAAAGGTATTTTTTTCTTAACATTTATAAAATAGCTCAGATGAAACAAAGTGTTTATTTGTTATGTATTTTTTTGGAAATGCTAAATATAAGAATATTCAGGTAAAGGGAAAATGTTTAGTTAGAATGAAGTCCTGTTTAAATAGAGCCTGTTCCATTGTTGTGGCTTTTGTTTCTCTCTTCATCAAATGAGGTAATCTGAAAAACCTGCAAGCTAACCTCTTAGAGCTATTAATAATACTTGATGTATTTAAAAATAAGATAAGAATATAATTGACTTTTTTATTAAAAGCTTGAAATTATTTTTTTATAATTTATTAGTACAAATGGTCTGTTTTCACAGGGTGAAGAAAAAGGACAGTCAGTAGAGGAAAAACTAAAATGATGACTTCTGTCTTTTTTTCACTCATTTACTTCAGTCATATTGCAAATTTTACAGAAATAGTTACCCAGTTTGTCAATGCCTTATCAAGCCTGAGAGATTTGTTTCTTTCACTCAGGATTTCAATTTCTGGGCAGTCTTTCTAGAAAGTAATTTTGGTTGATTCAGGAAGCTTGTTCTCTGTTTCTACATTTAAAAGATTATTTTTCATACACAGGAATATACAGTATGCATACTGCTTTATAAATCAAGAAATTAAAAAGAGTTAAACATTTGTCATGCCATTGTTATATTTTATGCTTGGCAGTAAGGTGATAAAATGAGATCATTTTTCTTTTCATTCTAAATATCTGACGGCATTATTTCAGAGTGATGAATATGTAGAGTTCAATGAAATGAGTGAAGACTATACTTCTAGTAGTGACATGGATCTTCTGAATCCTGGTAAGTTCTTAAATGCTGTTAGAATTGGTGGTGTGATAAACAGTTTTCAGAAAAATAATCATCATTGGTATTTGTCATTTTAATATTCTCACGCCCTATTGTTTAGATATTGCAAAGCTCTTAGGACAGAGAAACTAACCTACAGACCCCAAAGCCAAGGGTTGCTTAAGAAGACAGCCTACTTGTCTTACATAACAGAGCTGGTGTTCTGTGACGCTCTACTCTATAATCTCTGGAATACCTTATAGAGGTAACTCTGAATAGCCTCCCAGCCTGCCTGGTACTCATTAGCTTCCTCCCACCACAAGGCACACCCTTGGATAAGCCTAGACACTTCAAAGTCAAGCTCCCAAAGAGGCCCTTCCTTTACCTTCTGTATGTCTTTCTTTCCTGTCCTTGTTCCGTTTTGGGACCCTTCCTCTTCTTGGAATGACTTAAGACTTCAGTACCTTCAAAGGGTGCCTATCTCTACTCACAGAAAATACTCCAAGATTTAGGGCTTAGTAGTCATAGTTCTGTCTAGTTTCGAATTTTTCCTTAAAATTGCCTGTTGTCCACAGTTGCTGCTAAAAGATCTGGGTCTGTGTAGTCTTCAGAGTTGCACCATGAGATTTTGACCTCCAGGTTCAACTAACTGGATCGAGTGCAGACACCTGATTCAGGGAATGCCCGTCCAAAGGGTGTTTAGCCAAATGACATTCTCTGTCTTAGAACTTGGAATTAGAACACCAAGAGTAAGCCAGTCAAGTGATAGAGAGTTTGGGCTGGGCTGGCCAAGTGGTGAGTCAGCAGAGAAAGCTGTTCCGCAGAGAAAAGTAGAGGACTGGAGCAAATGCTGAGAAAAGTGGGCACAGGAGACTGTGACTCCATGAGAATTGGAAGCTCATCTCTTGCTTGACTCAGTCCTCATGTGGTCATACTGTGTTCCCTAGTCGAGGTTGTCTGTACAGGCTTATACAAAACCAGTGTAAGTGGATATCTGATTTTTTTTGCCTTGTTTTTGCAGCCATATGTACTCTAACTAAAACATAGGACTTACTGGAGTGACTCAATGGGAGTGTTCTTATCTGTAATGTCCACTAATTGATTTTGTTGTAGGAATTAATAATTTGTCAAATTAATAATATGAGGATATCTGAAATGTTAAATTTTTCAGTCTTTTAGAAAAAGACAGCTGAAAGTCTTAAATTTTAAGGATTATTCCTTTTCATCTGTAGAAACTTAGAATGTTTTTTGGTAATTAAAAGGTATATGTAGTCAGTTTTAGTAATGGTTGCCATTTATCACAGAGCAGTAGTAAAAAATATGGAAATACTTAGACATTACTGAATAAAAGCCTCATGGCAAACTCATTGACAATCATTATTTAATACAGATGCTACCATTTTAAGAAACTATACATGATATACATTTTAAGAATATACGTGATTCAGGAGGCTATATTTTAAAATAAATTATTAACTTGCTTATTTATTCAAATTGATGGCTATCATGATAATACTATCTTTTATAATTTTTGTTAGCCAGTTGTTAACATCTAGATTTCCACATGTAGGCTATCTTAAAAGAGTGCTAAAAACTCATCTTTGATCTAAACCTCTAGCCATTTTTTAATTAAAGTAATATGGTTTTTTCTTGCATCTATAAATAACATGTTTAGATACTTGACTCTACTGTGAAAGGGACAGGTAACCTGAAACTTAATTTCTTCACAGATAGAAAAATCAAAGTAGAGAGGCCAGTAAGTATTCCTCTGTCATCTGGTTACAGTACAGCATCATCAGATTCAACTCCCAGAAACTCAACTATTAATTACTGTGGTCTGAATGAAATTTCAGAGGTAAGAAAAACTGGCAGCTGCTTAGATGATTTCCTCTCTAAGGTCAGGAACATAAAGCAAGCGTTAGTTTTAGTTGTATATACCACTGGCAAGAAAAATAGAAAAACTGTGTAAATCTTAATCTATCAAAAACTGGTTGTGATAGGTAAACAGTACTTAATACAGTTTCAGACTACCTTCAGCTTTATATGTTCATGGTTCAGCTTTGATGACGGTTTACTTTAAGAAATTGCCTAAATTTGTTGCTTTTTAAATTAAAGGAAACAACAATCCAGAAAATGGAAAGGATGAAAAAAATGTAAGTAACAGAAAAGGGCAACAGAAATTCATTTCTCTGTAGGGAGTTGTATTGGATTACAGTCAATATAGAATGTGCATGTGAGTTTCAAGCCTTAAAGTTCTCTCAGTCAGGTGTGGAATTTCCTTCAGGACTCTAGTGGATAATAAATCTACCTACAGTTATGTGTTTGTGAGATGAGTCAGTGTTTTGGTTTCCAACAAGTGATATAAAACATTGTTAATGGAATTAACTGCAGATTAAAAAGTGCAGAGAGATTTTTGGTTGGTAGTTTTCAGTTGTACTCTCTGTCTTTGATAACTGATTTATCAGAATATTAAATGATATATTTAGCTAAATGGTTTGGAGACATTTTCAGTTTGGGTAAAGTATTACTAGTCTTTTGTTTGTTTGTTTTTGAGTTTGGGTCTCACTGTGGCCCAGGATGGAGTGCAGTGGCCTGATTATAGCTCACCAAAGCCTTGACCTCCTCGATTCAGGCAATCCTTCCACTCAGCTTCCTGAAGAGCTCAGACCATAGGCATGCCCCACTATGCCTGGCTCAGTTTTAAAATTTTTTTTGTGGAGACAGGGTTTTGCTATGTTTCCCAGGCTGGTCTCAGACTCCTGGGCTCAAGCAATCCTCCCTTCCAAAGTGCTGAGATTACAGGCATGAGCCACTACATCTGACCCAAGTTTTACTAGTCTTTTTTAGCAAATTATTGATAACATAATACTAAAAATATTCTTATATGGTACAAATGATATTACATGTGTTTTTCAAAAGAACAAGTCAAAGGAAATATAAAATGACATTGTACGTGAAATTCTTATACAGTCTATTACTTTAAAAATTACGGTATTCTTTTGAAATTTGAAAAGCACTGAAATAAACTAAGAACATAAGACTCATAATTGACCCTGTCTCCTCCTCCCAACCATAGTATACTTAAGTTTATTCATAGTAACTGTACTTATAAGTAAGAAAAATATTCAAATTTATTTTAGGCCAGAAAGCATAATTTTAACAGCCTAAATCCTATGCTTCATTGTGAATTATTTATTTACTTAATATATTATTTGTTTATTATATTTCAGGTTTGAAGAAACTGCAGAGTTACTGAAATGTCCAAATCACTAATTGTAGAATTTTCTACATGAACTTCTCTAGGACTTTGGTACATGATGTATATTTTAGGAATTCTTTATACAATTTTAGTATATTGTGATATTTTTATTAACAATTTGGATTCCATTTAGTATGCAAATTTTTTCATTAATGATTGAATAAATAATATTTTAAAGCTATGATTATGCTGCTTTACCCTGTTCTGCTTTTCTTAGGAAAAACTCATGTTCCAGTATATTTCTCTTACAGAGTGAAGTCATTACAACACTATATATCTGTGTTGACATTTGTTGGCAGTGTGCTAAGTAATATGTTTTTTAAAGTACAGGCTTGAGGACTATGGTTTACATCCTGTTGGAAACATTCCAGCTGGGACTTGCGTATTGTACCCAGGAGGGTCTCGTATACACCATCTTGCCATCTGTACCGATGCATAAGTTGTCATGAAAAGTTAAAAATGCTCCTTGAAAATTAAATAAAACAAAAATACAGCTATTTCATGTTTAATCAAAAAGCGGCAATACCTTTTCAGTGAACACTGAGAAGTGAAGGGTAGATTCTCCCTGTGTGTTTGGAGGTCAGTGTGAGGCTCACTGTGAGAAATGTGCTGGGCATTTTAGTGCTTTGCTCTGTAACACATTTTAAGATCAGCAGCACCAGCAGAGATTGTGGCTGTCCAGCATTAGAAGATACACTGAGAGGTAGTTTTTTGTTTGTTGGTTTTTTTAAATGATGGGAAGTTATAAAGTTTTTGGAGAGAAAAAAAGCCTTAGTTGAAGTTAAATTAAGGGAAAATGAAATTCATTTTAAAAATTGTTATATAAATTGTCTTTTTGTTTAATTTTATAAATAGAAGTGTAAAATCCTGGGTAATTCTTAAGAAAATTTGCTCCATTATTGTGAAGGAAAACAAGTATTTTTTTTCTTTTTTATGATAGAACTCATCTGATTACATTTTATTTATTCATTTGTTTATATTATATATATATAATTCAGTATTTCTCTGTCAAATATAATGCATGAACTTTAAGTTAAGTAGAAGTAACGTTTAAGAAAACATTTTTAATACTCCAATAAATGTTTACCCATTAGACTTTAAAATTATGAACTTTTATGTTCATATACAAAAGCGTCCAACTTGAATTAAGTCGAGTATCAGTCAATATTTCTAGAATTAATGAGACCTATTAACTTTATTTTTTCAATTGCAAGAGAAGTACATTTATAAAAATCAAGAGATTACATTAATAGAGAACGACTGTCAATTAACTTCTAAAATATCAGTACCAGCATGGAATTACAGCTCCACCTTGTGGTTCATATGCCAATATCTTACCTTTTATTAAACCAAATGATTTCTCATAAAACACAAGATCATATTTTCCCTTTTGAAAAGTTCAATTTTAATTTTCAAAAGAACCATTTTTGAAGTTTTCTTGTGGAAGACAGCAGAAAAGGTAAGTCTCTTTATCTTTTTTCTACTCTCCCTCTCTTTTTTCTGTATGTAGTATAGATCTACACACAATTAGATGATTTGGAACATTTCTAGCCTCCTAGTTTACATATGATCTGCAAAACATACGTGCAAATTGAGAATATAACAAAAGAGTTTGTGTATATGTTATAAGGTGGTATTTAGTGTCTAAATTTTCTTACGCTTTTGTCTGACAACTTTTATACTTTTATTTAACAAGCATCTAACAGGAACTAATAAAATCAACTCCTGATTACACACTTACACTTGGAAAGAATCTCTCTATACTATTTTGACAACATAATCTTTGCAAAAATATAGCAAATTTGACTTCAGTGAGGTCACCGAAGAGGTTGCCAAATTGTGTTTTGAAAGTTTTCTCTCTTAGGCAGTTTGGTAAAGTGGTATGTAATGGTAAACCAGCCCTTTTTTATTAACTTGAGAAGTTGAACAGGGTAGTTCTGAAGAGATTATCTGGAGCTGCATAATTAACCCTGAATTAGCTAGTGTTTTCACAAACTCCATCCCCTCCATTTTCCCATAAGCTGGATGAAAAAACACGATACTACCAGCAAAGGTGTCAGTAGCTTGTGCTGTCCTGGCTATGCTGTGCTCTGTGTATAGGTCTGGATAGATCATATAGTAATACTGTAAAGAATGCATAAGGCAAAATACTAGTCAGAAAGGGTTAAAGACAAGTAACATCAAGTATATGAAAATTCTAAGCAAAACTAAATACTACTGGAAAAAGTAGTTCTATGATTTTTATTGTTAGATTTCCTCTACTATTTTTAATGTGATGTTTTCATGTAACATATTTTTAAAATAAAACTTAAAGACTTTGGAACTGTGTTTTATACCATTTGTTACTCACAGCTTTATATGATTGATCTGCACTTGGGGAAGCATTAAAAGGAAAAATAAAACCTGCCAATTTTACAAACTACAACACTTTTTTAGCTCAAATAGCGTGCTAGCATTAATTTTTGCTTTAACAATCCCCAGGCTTGTCTGTCTGTCTCCTTCCTTTGAAGGATGTGAAGAGGGTGAAGTGTGGTTGTGAAACTTGAAAGTGTGAAACTTGAAAGTTAACCTACAGAATTACGGTGTTAATTGTTGTGTCACTGGAGCTTTAATGTTTCTGGTGAAAATGGTGATTTCTTATGCTGTTCACATAGAAGAGAAAGTTGGAAAGTCAGTGCAGCACTGACAGCAGGAGCAAGACTCAGGATGTGCACATTTACTTTTTAGGGGGAAATTTTTAAAAATTCATATTAATTTTGGCATGATTTATATTTATTTCTAATATTTGTCACATTGGAGTTTTCTCCCTTCTCTGGTGATAAGAATGCTTTTTTTCAAGGAGGGCAGAGTGTCCCGCTTGCATCTACTGGTTTTCAACTGCCTATAACTCTAAATCTGTATGCCAGAGTGGCGTATTTTGTGATGGCATATTTTGCCACCCTTCACTATCAAGAAACCCTACATGGAATCTCATTCAACTACTACTTCTCCTAATGCCCCCAGCCTAAGCCTCAAGGTTAGTGCTGCCCTGTCCTGCATTCTTCACGCCATTCAATGCATGTCTCCTTTCCCACGTACTGCATGCCCTCAAGGTTTTCTCCTGCTGTCTTTGATTATTTTCTGGTCTCCCTGTTTGCATCTCCCCTCTTTAGGTGTATCTACACCACTACCAAAGTGTGTTTTTTTAATGTTCTTTTGATTTTGCCATGTTGCTGCAGAGCCCAGACGTCTCACACTGGACAGCAAAGACCTTTGTCTTTGAAGTTTGGTCTTCCTTCCTAGCGCCATTTATAATTTTATAGAGTCTATATACATAGGTCTCTCTTAAGTTGTGGTTTTGTGCCTAAAATAACTTTCTTCTTTGGCCTAAAATAACTTTCCCTTCCATCTGGCAAATTTCTGCTTATCCTCAAAGACCAAGTACCTTTCTTGGAATGACTGATCTCAACTACTGAGGCCAGATTATGTGTGTCTGACTCTTTGCTGCTTTATTGCCCTGTTTATACTTTTGATTTTTATACCTACTTCATAGCTGTCGTTTATATGACTTTAATTCTTGCTAGTCTTTTGTTTAGTTTTCAGTCTTCCAGTTTTTATTTTTCCTAATGTCTAGCACTTGTTTATGCATTTATTTACTTAATACATACTAAATGGTATGTATTAATTGTTGCCTGAAGGAATATCAAATAAACTATAATAAAGATTTCCAGATAAGTAATGTTTAGTCAAGTTAAGTTAGGGTCTGTTCAATTATACGGTATCCTTTGTATGGAGGGAATGTATTAACAGAAGAAAGATGTAATCATGAATTCTAGAAAAGGATTATTCGAAAGTGAATACTTCAGTGATATGTTAATGAATGTGTTTAGAATAAAAGTTGATTGAAGTGTCTGGTAGATGCCAGTCAGTGTACCAGGCTCTGGATGTAGGTAGGGAACAAATTGGACAGGTTCCTGTTCTCACCGAACTGACTCACAGCTGAGCAGGAAAGACAGTTACATAAGCAATTGCAATGTGTAGTACTGTGGGAGGGTGGAGGGAGGTGGTGTTAATCTTAAGTCCTAAAGGATGAGTGGGGCATAGCCAGGGATGATGGTTTCAGGAAAAGAACTAGTGTGAGGCCAGGCTTGGTGGCTCAGCCTGTAATCCCAGCTGTTGGGGAGGCCGAGGCGAGTGGATTGCCTCAGACCGCGGATTCGAGACCCAGCTGGACAACTTGGTGAGAGCCTACCTCTACAATAAATAAAAACTTAGCTGAGCGTGGTAGCACACACCTGTAGTTCCGGCTACTTGGAAGGCTGAGGTGGAAGGATCACCGGAGCCCAGCAGGTCAAGGCTGCAGTGGCCGGGAGTGTGCCTCTGCACTGCAGCCTGGGCTATGGAGTGAGACTCCAACTCAAGAAAAAAAGAGCATGAACAAAGACTTGAGGGGAATGGCCTTTGAAAGAAGTCTACCAAGACTAGTGTACTGAGTGTGTATGTGTGTCTTGGTGGCTAGAGGTCAGTTTACATAGGCCCTGGAGGAGTTTGTATCTTATTTACTGAAAAAATTAAGCAGCGGAATATCATAACCAGATTTGAGTTTTTGAAGGATTTATTTTAGTGTTTTAATAAGTAGAATGGATAAGAGGTGGCAAAACTAGAGGCAGAGAAACCAACATGAAGGAGGCTATTACAGTAATGGGAGAAAGATACAGTAAGGGTGACTTTGGTTGTGATGATAGCGGAGATGGAAGGAAATAATAGAACTTGGAGAGAATGCATTCCAGTTTAAGGACTATCTTTGATTTAGTATCTACATTGGGAGACAGGAGGAGGATACTACACAATGTTTCATCTAATATCTTACCTAATAGATCCTGGTCTGGAGTCTTATTAGCAATGCAAAATCTTGAGCCCCCCCTCATGCCCTACTGAATGAGATTCTGCACTGCATAGAGAACCCAAAATAATCTGTAGGCACCTTAAGTTTGAGAAACACTAATTTACGTACTTCTTGTTTTATTAACTTGACCAACATTTGAATCTAAGCCTTCAAATTCAGATTCTTCTGAATAGCTTCTAAATACACAAAGCTTTTTATAGTCCATATTTAGTATTAGACTTTAGCACTTTTGAATCATTAGAGTTTTAGGTCTTTGAATGGATTTAGTTAAATGATTTTACTTTTACTCGGTTGAATTATATATAACTAGGAGTTAAAGCATAATTCAAAATTAGGTGTAAACTGTGTACAGATCACTGTTTTGGGCCGCATCAAAAATGATGCTTCACTAAGCATGCATATTCAAACCGATATCCTCCATCTTAGAAATATCTGTGTTTATGCTGAGAAATTTCCTAGTTGTTTTTTTTGTTTGTTTGTTTTTTACTTTTAATTGTGTTGCCCAGAGTGCAACAGACAATCTTCTGCATACATATCAATATGTCATAGGGTGACCTTTTTGAAGACATGAAAAATGATTATTCGGGATCCCCCTTTCTACATTTAGAATTCAGTGATATATGGTCTTAGTAACTTTTTCTAAAAACCATTTGTCAAGTAAACCCCAATTTGAGTAGTGTTAAAATGAAGGAGGAGAAACATCTGAAGTGTAAGAAAATGGTATTTAGGAAGCAATTTTTAGCTGGGTGGGTGGGAGGAGAGGAAAGCAGCAGCCACTGGGAGTTCTTGAACTTAACCCCAGCATTGCGTCTTCCTTCCACTTTCCCACCTTGTTTAAGGAGCCTTGGTTTATTGGGTTAGAATCTGATTTGTGTTTTCGAATTCTGATCACTGTTAGTCTGCTGATACTCAAACTAGGAAATTAAAAACAATACCTCAGCTGAAGACTTATTAATGAACATTTTAAAAAGCACTTTAATATTCCGATTATCTTTCTCAGTTCTGCACCATTTTTCGAATCGCTATATTCTCTTCCACTCCTCTCTGTGTACTGTACTTTTTCACTTTTTGAGTGTGCTAGATGTTCCCTGTCTTATAAATACTGTTCTTTCTATCTGAAATGTTTCTTATTCCCTACTCTGCATCCCCTATCCTCTGCACATGTTGCATGGTGAACTTGTACTCATTCTACGGGTTTCGGATGAAATGTAACTCCCTCCAGGTAGTGTCCCTAGAATAGGTTGGAGTCCTTGTTCATGCTGATAAAGCATCCTGTAATTTTCCATCATTCCAGTTTGTACATTATTAAACCCATTATTTGCAGTTGCTGCTTAAGGTCGGTCCTCCCTGCTAAACTTGAAGCATCATGTGAGAACAGATCCTGAGTTATTTACTGATGTGTCTCCCATGCTTAGCACTATGCCTGGTATATAAGATATTCTCAATTCATATTGTAGCTTGATAAACACTGAAAACCTCTCCCACCACTTGTATAACTATATTATCAAATTATATAGGCAACTGTTATCTGGTTTCTAAATTCAACATCTTAGATTAATTTCAATTTAATATCAACTATGTAGATGTTATACTGTATTTCTGTATTTAAATGTAGAATATAGTGTGTAGCATTAATTCCCAAGTTAGTAACCTTTAAAATAGTTTCTCCATGCTTTAAGCATTGATCATTTTTGCACCCAAATATGAGCCTGAAGTACCCAGGTCTCATTTAAAGCACCAAAGGGCAGGAAATTTTTAGAGAAAATGAGATTTCTGATTGCAGCAATATGGCAAACAGGATATTTAAAAAGTTTTCAAAAACTGTACCAAATAGAGAAAATACAATAAATACCTACCACAGATATCACAAGAAATTAAAAGCAATTTCTAAAGGCCAAAAGAAAAAGAAGCCCTGAGATTCAGAGTATTAAGCGTACCTGAGACAGTAGCTACCCTGTGGGATTATTGATATTAGAAACCTTCAGGGGTTTCCCCCCGCTCAAGCTTTTTCTTCAGCCTTATTTTGGTAAGAGAAAAATTCACCAATTTAAGTGATATATTCATATAACCACCAACATAATCAAGATATAGAACATATCCCTTTGCAGTCACTCCTCTTCCCTCCTTTTTAGCTCCTAAGGACCATTCTGTTACTTTAATGTTGCCATTTACAGAATTTCTTATTAATGTCACCATACAGTAATTGGTCTTTTGTGTCTGCTGTCTTCCATTTAGCCATAATGAGAGTTTTCCATGTCGTGTGTAGTAGTTCATTCTTTTATATTGCTGGTCAGTATTTCATTGTTGGTATGCCGCAATTTCTTTATTGTTTCGTCAGTGGATGAACATTGGGTTGTTGCTAGTTGGGGACTATTTTGAATGAATACAAGTCTTTGGACACACATCTTCACTTCTCTGGCATCAATACCTAGGAGTGGAATGGCTTGGTCAGATAGCAAAATTATGTTTAAGTTCATGAGAAACTGCCAAACTTTTCAAGTGGTTGTACGGTGACTTTTTCTACTAGCAACTTATGGGAGTTTCAGTTGCTCTGCATCCTCACCGACACCTGACTTTGTTTGTCTCTGCCTTCTACATCTCCCAGTTGTACTCTGTTTCCAAGTGCAACCCCCATGGGCCTAGCATGGTGAAACTACATATGACTAATAAACTGTTGTCAGTCTTCTCTATCAGGTGTTGGGTGTCGTGTTGAGTCATCTCATAACCCTAGGGTAAGAATCTGTCTCTCACCAAAGTGGTGAATAGGAGGTGATTAAAACAATGTGTAAAGGTATCTCATAGTAGTTTTAGTTTATATTTCTCTAAATGTTGTGCATCATTTACTTATTTGCTATCTGTATAACTTCATTGTTAAACTCTGTTCAAAGATATTCCTTATTTTTAAATATAGGTTGTTTGTCTTCCTGTAGAATTAGAAAAGACCTTTGTTGAACACATTTTGCAAAGATTTTCTCTCACTCTGTAACTTTTGAGTCATGTCCTTAACAGTGCTTTTAAAAGATATTTTAAGTTTTAATAACACCTGATTAATCAGTTTATTCATTATTATAAAAACAGAATTCAAAAAATCTATTTTTTCCTTTCAGTGTTACAGTGTATTTGTGAAACTGTTATTAAATGCTTATCATTTCATGAAATACTCTGTTATTAAATGTTTATCATGAATAAATAATAGTCCTAAACATTTAGGACTATTATTTATTCATGATAAACAGACTTTTTTATTATTATGAATTGACCCTCTTTACCCCTGTAAATTCTCTCCTGAAATCTACTTCTTCTGATTTTAATAGAACCATTGCAGCTTTCTTTTAAAAAACGTTATACAGTTTATTTTCCATCTTTTTACTTTTAATGTATCTGGGTTTGTGCATTTAAGCTGGATTTCCTGATGATAACATCTAGTTTGGTCTTGCTTTTTCATGAAAACTGGAAATCTCTCAAGTGTAGATTATTTAATTGATTGTGGATATGGTTGGGTTTGAATCTACCACCTTCTTATTTATTTTCTGTTTGTCATTTGTTCTCAATTCCTTTTGTTTGCCTCTCTTCCTGCATTATTTTGCATTGATAATTTTTTTTATTGTGGCACTTATTTATTATTTTAAAGATGTAGGGTACAACTCAGGATTAGGTATATAAGTGGTAACTGTACAGGTGAAATTTGGACCTTCCATTGGTTCCCCACTTCGCCTGGTTTGAGATCAGGATTCCTTATTAATGTGAAGTGCCCCACACCCCAGCAGTGACCTGCTACTGCCAATCCCTCTCATGTAGTATTATGATAAATATTCAGGGTTCACTTATGAGTGAGAAGATGTAGTACTCAATTCTTTTTTTCTGTGATAGATCACAGAGTATGACAAGACTAAATATATCCAAGTTGCTGCATAAGTCCATAATTTTGTCCTTTATGACTGCATAATATTCCATTGTGTATATGTAACACATTTTTAAAAAATCTTGTCCACTTTTGATGGGCAGCACAGTTGGTTCCATGTTTTTGCTATTGTGAATAGTGCTGCAGTAAACATGTGTGTGGGTATCTTTTTTATGGAATGATTTGGGTTCCTCTGGGACTCCCAGAAGGGGGATTGCTGGGTCGTATGGAAGGTTGATTTTTAGATCTTTTAGAAATTCCCACACTGTTTTCCACAGAGGTTGTAGTGTAGAAATGTTCCATTTTCTCTGCATTCTCTCCAGTTTTTATTATTATTACTATTCTTCTTTTTAAGATGTGGGGTACAATTCAAACTTAGATACATATGTGGTCATCGTATGAGTATTTTTTTAATGTTTCTATTTTTTTCTCTTATTGGCTTATATAGTATACCGTGTGTGTGTGCGTGCATGCATGTGTGTGTGTTTGCTCTAATATTTGCAGAATATATCTTGAACTTACTACAGGCTACCTTCAAATATCATACCACTTACTTCAAATATCATACCACTTACTTCAAATATCATATAAGAGCCTTACAACAATTTTCCTCAGCCCCAGCCTTTTTTGTCAGACGTTGACTTTTACATATGTTATAAAAGCTACAAAACGTCATTTTTTGCCATAAGCACTGTTATCTTTTAAAGAGGTTTAAATAATTTTTAAAAAGTCTTTTATATGTACCAACCGATTTACCATTTCTGGTGCTGTTTATTCCTTTGTGTAGATCCATCCACACTTTCTCCTGGTATCATTTTCCTTCTGCTGAAGGGCTTCCTTTAACTTTTCTTGTAGAACTGGTTTGCTGGTGATGATTTCTGAAAGTCTTTATTTCATCTTAATTTTCAAAGGAAATTTTTTTTGCTGGGTATATGATTTTAGGCGAACGAGTTTTTTGTTAGTTTTTTATTCTTTTCATCAATATAAAGATGTCCCTTCGCTGTCTTTTGGCTTATATTTTTCTGATGAGAAGTCTGCTGTCATTGTTATCTTTGTTTCTTTGTGGAATCTGTCTTTTTTACCTTGTCTCCATGTTACTTTTAAGATTTCTCATTATCACTGGTTTTCAGCAATTAAAAGAGCTATGTAGAAAAACCAAGTTAAACTACAGACACATTTTTAGAATTAATAGAATTTGGCAGATTTTTGTATATTAGATCAATATATAAAAACCAGTTTATTTCTAGATAGGAGTCATAATAACTTTATACTTTTATAAAGCTATATATAAAAGGAACAGATAACAAATGGTACCCAAAAAATAAATGTAATAAATGATGTGTGTATACTTCATGTAAAAAATTATAAAACTTAGGTAAATAAAAAACATAAAAGGAAACCTAAATAAATGGATAGACATGCCATCTTCAAGTTAGACTCAATAAATAGTACTAATTTTTACTCAGCTTATAATTTTAATTCAGCTAATCCAATTTTCAGGAAGTAAACAATGGGTTAGGGGATTTGCCCTATAAGATATTTTAAGCTATCACAAAGTTGTAGTAATTATAACAGTAATTATTAACAATTATACAGGGCAGGAAAATAGGCTAACTGAAGAGTAGAGAGCCCCCAAACAGAATCTATATAGAATATGGTGTATGACAAGTACTGCATCACTGACGGTAGTGGGGAAAGGATGATTATTCAGTAAAAGGTCTAGGAATACCTAACTCCTTATATGGTGGGAAAAGTGAATGTAGAGTGTTGTTCTACACTATTCACAATCATTTGGCAGATTAAAGGCATAAATGTGAAAATAGAAATGAAAATGGGGCCTGAAAAGAGCAATATATACTAAATTTGCATTTAAAAATTTTTTAGGTGATTATATAAATATTCAAGTTGGAGAAACACTGGCAAAGGAGATTAACTTTGTAACACTGGGGTAAGGAAATTGTTTTTGTTGTTGTTGTTTGTTTTTGTTTTTGTTTTGAGTTTGGGACTCACGCTGTTGCCCAGGCTGGATTGCAGTAGCACGATCATGGCTCACTGCAGCCTTGACCTCCTGAACTCAGGGAATCCTTCCATCTCAGCCTCCTCGGTAGCTGGAACTACAGGCCCATGCCACCACACCTGGCTTATTGGGGTTTTTTTTGTTTTGTTTTTTTGGTTTTTGGTTTTTTTTAAAAATAGAGACAAGGTCTTGCTGTGTTGCCCGCGCCCATGCTGGTCTTGAACTCCTGGGCTGAACCATCCTCCCATCTCAGTTTCCCAAAGTGCTGAGATTACAGGTATGAGTTACTGTGTCCTGCTGGGAAATAGTTTTTAAAACACAGAGTGCACAAACAATAAGAGAAAAAAAATAAACTTGATATTAAAACTAAATATTTTAGCTACTAGCTAAAAAGATGGTGATTTACTGGAGGATTGGTTGTCACAAATTACAGAAAAGTTAACTTGATCTAATAAATCTGATGAGCAAGGAGACCATATATGGCAGAGCCCAGAAATCCCACAAAGAAGGGGAAGAAGGAGAAAAATGTCAAGTTGTGGCCATGTAGATATTCTAAACCTGAAAGGTTGACTGACTGGGTAAGGACAGCAAAGGCAAGGATATTTCTGTCCTGGATAGATGATAATTGCCAAAAAAAGTTGACAGTGGTCCTAGGGAAAGTCACTTTCAAGAGCCCTATCTTTTGATGGGTCCACTAGCATAAATCATTCCCAACCTATAACTCCAGAAAATTAAATAAATACATTGATTTATTGGACAGACTTGTTTATATGTGATTGATATGAATTTAGCAAAATGATATTGTTTCTGTGTAATTGAAGTCATAATTTTCTGGTGGTAGTTTTTCAAAGTTCTCATAAGGGATTCAGATACAACCTTTTTCTTAATATGACCTATGATGATCTCTGACATTTCCTGGGACCATTCCTGTCATCTCTGTGCTCCCAGTGATATTAAAAGACAGGCTTTGTGACCTCATCAACCTGAGACCTATCGTCAAGTCAAAAGCATGTCACATTGTTCATTTGGTCATTTGATTAAAGGCCATAGTTTTTTATTTTGTTTGCTTTCTCTGAAAAGTTAAGAATCAAAACAATTATTAATACTGAATAATCCCTATAAATTGCATTGGGTATAGTAGACACTATTTACTGTCGACTTTGCACTTCTCTGTCTTTAGGGAATTTACCCCCATAGGACTAATGGAATGGGCCCATTCTCCTATAGCACTTTCTACTTATTTCTAGACACTGATTCACAGATGAGAAAATAACCAAACTATAGATTAGGAGCTCCATCTTCTAGGAAAGAGAAACTAAGAAGAGGAAACTACCAGAGGAGACTGGAATAGTTACAGTTATTTGTACCTGAGTGAAAAGCTACCACATGGGAACCCAGGAGAAAGCCAGTATCTCAGAAGGTACAATGATAAGACAGTGTGTGAATTGCTGGAATCCCCATCCAAAATCAGGCCTACCTAGGAGCTTTTTCAGGTGCATGAGCCAATGCATTGCCATTGTTATCAGTGGTCTTATGGCATATGTAGAAAATTATGTGTAGTTTTTAGGAAAAACTAAAAGGTATTTCTTTAATTCTTTCTCATAGCAAACAAGAACTACTCAACAGATATGATTTCTTAACTTAATACTTTGACAAATGTAAAAGATATTGTTATTGTACAGCTCTAGCTAATTAAATTCTGCATAGAAAATATAAATTGCTCTTACCTTTCCTGGCCCAAACTATCATTTAACAATATAAATTAAAATCGTTTTTTAATCTGAAGTGACAGAAATATTTATGATGAAGCATTAGCACTTTAGGATGTACAAGAATAACAGCAATTATACATTTCCATTTTATTAGGAAGATGAGTCAAGATGAGCAGAAAAAATGTAACAAGAAAGCACTTTGGCCAGACACCAAAAAAATTCACATTTTGACAAGTTAGTCATAAAGAATTTTCAGAAAAGTTGTTAGCTCTTTCCCTCTCAGTACAGTTTTAATTGATTTTAAGTTGTAAAACTAAAAGAGACTTTTTAAAAAACTTGTTTTGATATGTCTTCAAATTTATAAAAGTTACAGAGTTTTCAGTGTTAAAATATATTTGGTAGTTTAGCATTAATAGCTTGCTTCCAGGATAATGTTCTCATACTTTATAGCTTTAAGAATGTACTTTATTCATGGGAACTAAAAATGTTGTTTTGAGAAACTAAAGGGGAAAAGTTCAAAAGGTAGTCCATGACTTTTTTTTTAAGGTTTAGAAAAAGGATAAGACTGTTTGGATTTTGGATTATGTTGTTCTCTGATTTAGTAAAAAAAAAAAAACCAACAAATTGTTAATGAATATGTGTTAACCTTCAGGTTATCATCATTCTTGCTCAAGAAAAATTTGTGGTAAAAATAGACTACTGAACTGTCTTGTTAAATTTTTACAGATGAGTTTGGATGAGTTGCAAATAACATCCTTCACCCTTAGGTCAAAAAGAATATGTAAACTCACATTTTTTAGATAAGAATATCTATTACAGTTTCAGCTTTCATACTTCTCATTAAAATGATTATATAAGAATTACAGTCTTTTTAATGTTTTCTGAATATCTTCTGAATTTATAACACATGTTCATTTTTTGTCATGTTCAAAGTAACACACATTTGTTTTCATTCTTAAAACTTCTTAAAGTACAAAAAGCAAGTTGTACCCAGAAGTAACCTTTGTTAATAGTTTGATGTATCTTGTTTCTTAATCTTTTCTATCTATGTGTGTATTTATATGGATTGTGTGGCTATTAAAAATGGTATGCCATGGTTCAGGTGCAATATCTGTAGCTGGCCTTTCATCTATAACAGGTATACTCTTCTACAGGAGTTTTTGTTTAAGTATACGCTCACCACAATTGGACATTTTAATTTTTTTAAATCTTTGCTAATTAGTACATAAATGATTTTTTTAAATCATTAAATGTATTACACTTTAAAAATAGTTAAGACAATTGCATAGATCTCTTATCCTCATGATTCCTCACCACTGAGGAAAAAACTTTGAACATTTTAGCTGTTGTGGTGCTTAGCAACACATTTCTAAATAACATGAGTATAATTTTTGTTTGTGTGTGTGTGTGTGTTTGTTTGTTTGTTTTTTTGGTCTACTTTAAACAGTATTTTTGGACCACTTGTTATGGAAAAGGAGGAAATAGCATTCTGACACTGCTCTAATTCCTGTCAGCCCATCCGGCCAATATGTTTATATCACATTTGAATCTGTCATCTTGTGTTTTCCTCCTAGATTCTTCCCCGTGGAGTAAGCCTCCCTCGTGCCCAGCTGGCTGCTCTCTAGGCTGTCCCCCGATCTGTCATGTTGGAGTTTTGTCTCTTGGATCCTTCCTTGTCTTGATGCACTGGGATGTTTTGTGGCTCTCATCCACCACTTCGAGAGTCTCTCCAGAATTCTGCCAGGAAAGTCAGCTTCCTCCAGCTCCTTCCACCTCCAGCCCTTTCTATGGATTTGTCCTAACCTATGGCTTTTTCCTGCATGTTCCACAGGCAACATATGTCTGCCTAAGTTTCCATTTTCCAGAGCTTTTCTTAAAACATCTGTTGACAGCCCTGTCAGTCATAGTCTTCCTATGAGTTTCTAGTTTTCATATTTCTTCATTGTCATTGTAAATGAGAACCATGGAAGGTGGGAAAACACATGCTTTCTGAAAATAGAAGCTCTGCTTCATTAACTTAAACATTTTAATCAGATTTAGAAAAAAAATTAAAGTTAGTACAAGATCATTAGAGAGAAATTCAAAGATTAGAGAAGTGCCAAAGTAGCCCATCCTTACTTTCTTCCCACTGTCTATTAAGTCCACTCATAGTTTATAAATCCAGAATGATGAACTAGGCAAACATTGCCTGAGTAAGAGAGGAGAAAATGAAGCTACCGCTCACCAGTGAAAGCATCAAGCCAAGAACTGGCCAAGGCAAATACAGTCTCTTGTACCATAGGCCGGCTAAAGGCACAGGGTTCCACAGAAACAGGACAATATGAAGAAAAGAAATTAAGTTTCCTGCACTAAGGTCTCCACTCCTGTGTTGATCACATGTTCAGTGGCAGTGGAATGAAGGGATATCATGGGGTAGTGTTTGGTCATTCTCTGAATACACTGGCAACACTCTAGACTCATCCTATTAATTGCACCAACCACATCTTATAAACACTTTTCTGTAGGACACATATAATAGCTTGGACTCCATTCAGTGCATTTATTGACTCCTTAAATTGCTAGCATATAATTTATCACATCATTTTCATCAAATGAAATTCACTTTAATTGTTATGACCATACTGGAAGTGGAAAACATCTTTCCAAATGGGCTGTCTCAAAGCAGCGTTTTTTGGGGGTTTTTTTGTTTGTTTGTTTTTTACATGTTCCACATCAGAACTGCCAGAAGTCTCAGGCACAGCAAGCATTGATCACGACCACTTGCTGAGCTGGTTCTGCTTGACACGGGTAGAATCACAGTGTGCCTTAAGCTAAAGAGAAAATTATTCAAGCTGAGTGTATTCATAAACTCTGGCTCAAGCAGTGTCATTTTGAAGTAATAAACACAAATTTATTCTTACTTGGAGAGAGAGAATGCTTAAGATTGAACCTGTTACCTTACTGAAATTGAGGTCTAGAACACATGGAGGCATTCCTCTCTGACTAAGCATTTGCTAATAGAAGTAATCCAGCAGGATGTTAAGCCACCATTTGTGGGCAGAGTTCCCTGGAATTTACTGAAAACAGAAAACTGATTACATTGGGTACAGAGGACATTTCTATTTATAGAAACTGTAGATAAGACAACTAAAAAACCCAGAAATCAGTTTTAGTGGGTATTTTCAGAAAAATATTGTCCTTTTTTTTTTTTTTTTTTTATTCTGTGTCTGTTGCCCAGGCTGAAGTGCAGTGACACCATCACAGCTCATTGCAGCCTCTATCTCCTGGGCTCAGGCAGTCCTCCCTCCTCAGCCTCTTGAGTAGCTGGGACTATGGGTGTGCAACACCACGCCTGGCTAATATTTTTACTATTTGTAGAGAGGAGTTCTCACTGTGTTGCCTGGGCTGGTCTCAAACTCCTGGGCTCAAGCAATCATCTCACCTCAGCCTCCAAAGTGCTGGGATTATAGGCGTGAGCCACTGTGCCCAGCCTATTATCATTTTTAAATTTTTAGTAGTCATAAGAAGGATTGTTGTATTGATAGAAATTAGGTGGTTACTTCAAGATTTTAACCTAAAAGGATGAATTACTCTAATCTTGGTTTAGAACTTTTCTTTATACAATTCAACTTTGTGGTCTGGCAAAGGCCCAATAGTAATTCATCTAGTAGGCATACCTTTCCAACACTGGATTTTCAAATATGATTATAAAGTTCATATGACAGAACTATTCTGAAAACAAATATGTCAGCAGCCTTTGCCTTATTTTAGGCTTTATTGTGTATGTAACATAACTTGGTACACACACAGACTACAATTTAAGATATTTTATCAGAGCCGTTCAAGTATAGCATCTTTTGAGACTATGGAAGGTGATTTAGAAACACCTGGGTCGAATATTTCTATCCTGGCCTTAAATCCTAAAGCCATTGCAGTTTTATGGTCCTTTCGGGGAAAGACAGGAACTACATTAACACTCGTTAGTGTAACAGTTAATGCACTGCTGAGAGAGGCTTGTAAAAAAAATGGAAAATGATGCAAAAAAATAAAGGGAAGATGAAAAAGGGCTGATGTTTGATCAGAATTTATAGGTTTAGGAATGCATTTTTTAGAATAAAATTTTAAGGAATATATCTCCTGTATTTTGGGAGTTGGGAGCATGATGAGAAGAGTCATTGGAATACAATTCTAAATTTTATATGTAAAAAAGCATCATTTTTTGTAGTAATATTTAATGGACTGTAGCAAAGAATCCTAGCTAACAATGAAACTAATCAACAAGATACTCTTCTTGTGATCCTCTTAGCACCTCCATCTTTTAGTGATCCCACTTTCCTCCCTCCCTTACATCTGTTTGTTCCCTTACATCTTTTTTCTTTCTTTCTTTCTTTTTTTCTGAGTCAAGGTCTCACTCTGTCACCCAGGATGGAGTGCAGTGACATGAGCGTGGTTCACTGCAACCTCCAAATTTTGGCCTTAAGGGATCCTCCTGCTTCAGCCTCCTGAGTAGCTGGGACTGCACGTACATGCCACCATGCCTGGCTAATTTTTAAATTTTTTGAAGAGATATGGTCTCATGATGTTTGATCAGTTTTGGAACTATCATGACAATCAAGATACTCATCAATTTTGTCACCCCCAGTGTGTTTTTATGCTCTCTTTTAATTCATTTATCTCTCCATCATCCCCAGACAACTGCTGATCTACTTTTTTGTCAAAATAGATTTATTTTCTAGAATTTTGTGTGAAAGAAATCATACAGTACCTACTCAACATAATGATGTTAAAATTCATCCACATTGTGGCAGGTATCAGTATTTTTTTCCTTTTTATTGCCAAATAATATTTCACACATAGACACATCATAATTTGTTTATCCATTCATGAGTTGATGACGTTTGAATTCTTTCTAATTTTTGATTACTAGAAATAAAGCAGCTATAAACATTGGTATTCGAGTCTTTATGTGGACATATGTTCTGGTGTCTCTTGAGTAAATTGGTAGTAGACAGGTGTGTACTTAGTTTTTAAACAAACTGCCCAGATGGTTCTTCAATGTGATTGTACAATTCCTACCTGCAGCATATGCAAATCAAGTTCATAGCTTCACTGTCTTAGTCCATTCCTGAAGCTATAACAAAATACCTTTGATTGGGTAATTTATACATAAGAGAAATTATTTCTCACAGTGTTGGAAGCTGGGAAGTCCCAGATCAAGGCACCAGCAGATTCAGTGTCTGGTGAGGGCTGCTTGATGCTTCCAAGATGGCACCTTGTTGCTGAGTCCTCACAGGGCAGAAAGAAGGACAAAAGGGATGAAAACTGTGTCCTCACATGGTAGAAGTGAAGGAAAGGATTAAAGGGCTAAATGCGTTTAGCCTCTTTTAAGAGGGCATTAATCTTATTAGTGTGGAGCCCTCATGACCTAATCACCTCTTAAAGGCCCTACCTCTTAATACTATCACATTAGCAGTTAAGTTTCAATATATGAATTTTGGGGGACACTTTCAGACCTTCCTTAGCATTCCACCCTTGTCCCCCCCAAATTCACATTCTTTTCAAATGCAAAATACATTCATTCCATCACAAAAGCCTCAAAAGTCTTAACTTGTTCCAACACCAACTCAAAAGTCTGAAAGTCTGGAGTCTCTTCTAAAGCAGACTTGGGTGAGACTCAAGTTGTGATTAATTTTGAAACAAATCCTTCTCCACATGTGAACCTGTGGAATTAAGCAAGTTATGTTTCCAAAATATAATAGTGGGACAGACACAGGATAGACATTCTTTTTTTTTTTTTGAGTTGGAGTCTCACTCTGTTACCCAGACTGGAGTGCAGTGGCCGCTCCTGACCACTGCAGCCTCGACCTGCTGGGCTCCGGCGATCCTTCCGCCTCAGCCTTCCAAGTAGCTGGAACTACAGGCATGCGCTACCACACCCGGCTAATTTTTTGATTTATTGTAGAGATAGGTCTCGCCAAGTTGCCCAGGCAAGTCTCGAACCCACGGGCTCTGGCAATCCACTCACCTCAGCCTCCCAAAGTGCGGGATTACAGGCTGAGCCACCAAGCCTGGCTGACATTCTTATTCCAAATGGAAAAAAATAGAAAAGAAGAAAAGGGGTAATAGGTTCCAAGTAAGTTCATGACTCACAAGGCAAACAACATTAAATTCCAAGTCCTGAGAATAATATTTCTTTGACTCCATGTCACGCCTTGTGGATACACTGGAGCCGAGGTTAAGTCCTGACTCACAGGTTGGAGTCTGGTGCCTGTGATTCTTCTGGGCTGGCATTGTTCACTGGTGGCTCTGCCAGTCTCAAAGGCATCCCTGCCCTCACAGCTCCACTAAGCATTGCCCTAGTAGGGACTCTGCGGTGGCTCCTCCCCTGTGGCAGTTTTCAACCTGGCCCCAAGAGCTCCTGTAACATCCTTTGGAATCTAGATGGAGGTGGCTCTTCTCCCACAGCCTGTATCCTCTGCACACCTGCAGACTTTGTACCACATAGATGTTGCCAAGGTTTACCACCAGGACCCTCCGGAGTGGCTACCATTACAGATCACACTGACCTTGCCCATTGGGGCCTCACCTGGAGAGCGGAGGTGTACTGTAACAGAATGCAGAAGCAAAAAACTTAAGGTAGCCCTGGACAGTAAGCCGTGAGTTCCCAGGGGTGCCCTGTACTACTCCTTTAAAATGGTTCTGCCTTCAGGGTCAGAGATAAGGAGGTCCACTTGGTACTCTGTGCCTGCAACAGGAGTGGCAACCTTGAAGATCTCTGAAATGCCTTTGGGGTCATTCTTCCATTGTCCTGAAGAATATCATCTGATTCCCTTGTCTTCATCCTAATCTCCTTATCAAATGGTCCCTTGACACACCCTTGGTGTTCTCTCTTGAGCATGCCTTTGCATTCATTACAAGTTGAGAGTGTTCCAAACCTGAGTTCTCTCTCTTGTGTGATGATAAATGTCATCTCTAATTCATTTCTCTCTTTTTGCATCTTACTATATAGGAAGTCAAGAAAAGCCACGCCACAACTTCAACACTTTCTTTAGGGACTTCTTCATTCAAATATACTACTTCATGCTTTTTATAAAGCACTAGGACATGGACATAATTCAGCCAAGATCTGTCACTTTATAACAAGGATGACCTTCCCTGTTTCCAGTACCTTGTTTCTCATTTCTATGTGAGATCATGTCAGAATTGCCTTTACTATCCAACTTCTACCAACATTCTGTTCATGACCACTTGGCTAAATGTCTAAGAAGATTTAGGCTTACTCTACAAATCTCTCCTTCTGAATTCTCTCAAGAATTGTCCTTCATGTTCTATTTAAGGAAATCTAGGCTTTTTCTAATATGCGCTTCCAAACTCTTTTAGTCTCTACCCTTCACCCAGTTCCAAAGTCATTTCCACGTTTTTAGGTATTTAGTATAGTAGCACTTAACTTGTAGGTACCCATTTATGTCTTAGTTCATTTAGGCTGCCAAAATACCTTGGACTGGGTAATTTACAAGCAATGGAAGTAATTTTTCACATTTCTGGAGGCTGCAAAGTCCAAGATCAAGGTGCCAGCATATTTGGTGCTTGGCAAAGGCTTTTTGCTTTTTGGATGGTGCAACTTGCTGTGTCCTCACATGGCATGAGTGACCCAATGTCAGAGATAATCAGATCCATGCCTGTTTGTGTCTTTCTATAATGTCAGACTTTTATTGATGCTATTTCTTTTTTTATTTTTATTTATTTATTTATTATTTATTATTATTATTTTTTGAGTTGGCGTTTCACTCTGTCACCCAGGCTAGAGTGCAGTGGCATGCTCATGGCCACCACAGCCTCGCCTGCTGGGCTCAGGTGATCCTTCCGCCTCAGCCTTCCAATTAGCTGGAATCATAGGCACATGCCACCATGCCCAGCTAATTTTTTTATTTAATGTAGAGACGAGATCTCTCCAAGTTGCCCAGTCTGGTCTCAGACCCCTGGGCTTAGGCAATCCTCTAGTCTTGGTCTCCCAAAGTACTGGGATTACAGGCTTGAGTCACTGCGCCTGGCTGATGCTATTTAAATCGTAAAAGCCATGAGCTATGCAGAATTCCCAAGGAAACAATTCTCCTTAGTAGTTTCCATTCCCTGGGTAGTCACAGCCACAGGCACACAGGCTCAAGATACTTCACAAGTTAGTCATTATTGCAAGCCATATAAAATGGCATACTTAATCAATATATACATGTTATAGATCAAACACTGCAACAAAGTGATATTTAACATCAAGAAAAAAGAGACAGGACAAAGGATTAGTGAATAAGTCCAGGGAGAGAGATGTGAACCAAAAAAATGTCCTGTTCTGAGCCAGCGGCCCTCAGCATCTTACTCGAAAGGGTCTTTTATGTGGGCAGAACCTTTGGTGATGGATGCCAGGAGCTTATCACGAATGACAGCAGGACAGTATCTGTTAAGATGGCAATTTCAAGGAGATGAAGTCCTCTGGTAAGTCTGATAGTAGAAGAATGTGCTTCATTCTGTCCTTATCTGATTGGCTGCAGTCTTATCGATTAGGTAGAACATCTGGTCCCTGCTGGATTGATGCCTTTTAAAATGTAAGATGAAATAGTTTCTTAAGATGGAGTTACATATGTAAAGGGCATGCTCTATCCATGTGGAAGAAGGGATGGAAGGGCTAAAGGGATTAGGGTGCTACCTTCAACCTCTTTTAGGTCATTAATCCCATTCATGAGAACCAGCCCTTATGAACTTACCACCTCCTAAAGGCCATACCTCTTAATACTGTCACATTGTTGATTAAATTTCAACACAGGAATTTTGGAGGGACATGTTCAGATCATAGCACATGATATGGTTAATCTTTTTAATTTTAGTCCATTGTTGGTCTTGTAGTTGTATTTTCATTGTGGTCTTAATTTGTGTTAACTGATGACTAATGAGCAACTTTGTATCCACCATATTCATGCTAAATTTGTCAACGTATAATTATATCAGTGTATGTCTATATTCTTTTATGAAGTATCTATCAAATATCAAATCTTTTGCCCATTTTTCAGTTGCATTGTTTGTCTTCTCATTATTAATTTGTAAGAATTTGTTATATATTCTGGATATATATGTATCTTTGTCTGATATATGTATTGTGATTATTTTCTCCCAGCTTTTGGCTTTCTTTTTCATTTTCTTGATGGAATTTTTTTTAAGAGCAAAAACTTTTCATTTTAATGAAATCCAATTTATCAACTTTTTTTCTTTCTTGTCTTGTGCCTTTAGTTCTGTTTTAGAATGAATAAGTTAAGGGAAAGTGATTGAAAGGAGTCAAAGTGTGACCCTACCTGTTGAAGGGTATAGCCTTCAGGGAACTGTGTTTTGTTTTAAAAGTTTATGTGAATTTTGTATTCTATTGAACAAAATCACCTTTCTTGATTTAACATTAAAATAATGCTTTACATGCGAGTGAGCTTATCTGATGATTCAGGATAAGGCTCATGTTTGTTTACGTAGCATAGTACCACATGCCTTCAGAACACAAGAACTTTAGGCTGAGAATGACAAAACTGAATGGCCACTTGCCTCAGAAATTATAGCAATATTACTCACCATGAGTACCAACAAGAAAGATAAAGCCACAGTTAAAGGGGGAATTGCTATTGTAGTTTATGCATAGAACTAATTCTTCCTTAATCTTTTCTGACCATTGAAAATATTACTAACTTTCCATGTGGATTCAAAAATTCAACTACTTAAATATGTCTAGGCTACTAATAAACCATCCTGAATGAATAACAGATGAACAACTGAATATAAATGAAAACAGATGGCCTCAAAGAAGAGGATCCAGAATTGTCATCAACCCTTCACAATCACTACATGTTTTCTCCAACAAACTCATATGCCCACAGCACGTTGCCAAAGTTTATTGACTTCTTTCAAAATTTGTGTATGAAATTATGGTTATGATCTCATAGAGTTCAGGATTGCTTACCAAAAGCACACCTCCCCAGATGCTCTTTAAAAGGAGCTGGTACCCTTGGGAGCACCAGGGGAGGGAGGCACATAGATGCTTTCTAGGACATTCCTACCCTGAACCCTACTTTGTGGTCTCTGGCAAAATTTTATTCTTTCCATTCTGAGAATCTGAAGTCACTCTATGATCCAGAGACACAAGGCAAACAGAATTTGATATTTGGATATCACCGCTTCTGGTGCCTTTAAAATATATATTTGTTGACTTGACCTATTGAGATTTCAATAGGTCTATGCATATACACATATGCTTACACAATAAATATTTTGATAATATATAAGGAAAGAGGGGGGTAGTATAATTCTTACAAAACATAAAACAGTGATCTCTGATCTCATGGTATTTGCTTTAAATTGAAAGTCTGTTTAAATGGGTGTTTCAAAAAGTGATGATAGGTTGGATATTAAACAAAGGAGTGTGGCAGCTAGGACTAAGGTATATTGCCGAGATTTTAATTCTTATTGAACAAATCCTTTTGAAAATAAATTTCATACCTTTTTTTGCACATACTTTGTATTGATTTAACTACTTAAATAATCTCATTGGTCCATAGCTCTTATTCCATCTCTCTTTCTCTCTGACTCTTTTCTGACAAAAACTGTTGATACTCAAAGACAATTTAGCAGAGAAGGAAGGTATGTTCAGAGACATATACAGAGACCTGCCAGAACAACCCACACAAATGGGGGAGTTATGAGAGAGTTATAGGGTTGTGAGAAGCATTAGTAATTTTTTTTGCATAGAAGTCAATAGGCAAACATTAATATATTTTCCTATTATTACCACTAAAATTATAGTTCATTTATTTATTTATTTATTGGGGCTTTTTTTTTTTTTTTGAGTTGGAATCTCACTCTGTCGCCATTTAGATAGAAAAATTTTCTGCTGGAAATCTAATTTAGGCAATTATTTACCAAGCAGAGTCATAGTAACTATCCTGTCTGTGCTTTTTATGTATTTATTTTTCTGATTGATTGTGAGACTTCTGTTCAGCTTCTACTTATAACTCTATATAATGTATCACAACATGTGACTTAGATAAAGGCAGATTATCAGACTTTAGTACCAAAAAGTATTTGAAAATTCAGGTGTGCTTATCTCTTCCTTGATAATGATATTCAGCTTCATCTCATTTATGCCATTGCTTCTGGAGTAGCTCAATAGGTTTGCAATAAAGTTACCTGAGTTTATGTATTGGGGAAGAATATATTATCATTGCATAAAATCTTAAAGCACAAACTTTACTTGAAAAATCATCAGTGAACTTAAAAGCAACAGTTTTAAAGTTATGTATCTTTGGAAGCACCTTCAATAGAGAAGGAATATGCAGTTTTAGCATAAGCTGCAGGTTTTTTAAAAAAATAAAATTTACCTTATTTTTTCCCAGTTTAAAATGTAATAGTTTCCGTTTCCCAAAGACAACTTCTTTTCATTTATATTTTCTTCTAGGATTTTTTTGGATGCACTTTAAATAACTGTGACTCTACTTATAGTTTCTACCTTGCATTTTAAGTTTATAATTAAACACATTTTCCATAATATTATAAAAACCATGCGTATAAATTAAAAATTCATTAAAAACTATGCCATAATTAATTTTGTGATATTGCACACTTAAGCTTGCTATTATAAAAGTCGGTTGTTATAAAAATGTTCTAGTAAATATCTTACCACATAAGCTCTCTTATAAATTTCAGATTATTTCCTTTAGATTGAGTATCAGTCAGGGCTGAAGGTATCACTGTAGTGGTTGAAGAGATATTTGCACTTTAAGAGATTTATTGGAAGGAATTGGCTCACGTGATTGTGGGGACCAGCTAGGCAAGTGTGACATTCACTGGGCAGGATGTCAGGAAGGGCTCTCTGGAACTAAGATCTACAGGTAGAATTTCTTCTTCCAGGGAGCCTAACTCTGCACTTAAGACCTTTTAACTGATTGAATAAAGACCCAGCCAGATTATCTAGGATAATCTACCTTCCTAAAGTTAATTAGCTGTAGACCTTCATCACATCTGCAAAACAATAGCTTCATAGCAACAGTTACCTAAGTGCTTGCTGAATTTGTGAATAACTGGGAACTATAGCCTAGACAGGCTGACACATCAGAAGACAATCACAGTTAAATTCTCAGAAATAGGATTACTGAATCCAATGAAGTAGCCTTTTTTAAAACTCAACTTTTTAGGGCAGTTTTAGATTCACAGCAAAATTGAGAGGAAGTTACAGAGATATTCCATATACATTGGTCCCCACACATACATAATTCCCCCATTATCAATGTCTTCACCAAAGGGGTACATTTTGATGCAACTGATGACACATCACCATTCAGAGACCATAGTTTACATTAGGTTTCACTTTTGGTGCTGTACATTCTATGAATGTGGCCAAATGTGGATACAGATGACATGTGTCAACCACTATATTATCTTACAAAGAGAACTGACACTGTCCTAGACATCCTCCATGTTCACCTATCTATCTCCCCCTCTCCCTAAGCCCTGGCAACAATTGATCTTTTTAGTATCTCCATAATTTTGCCTCTTCCAAAATATTATCTAGTTGGAATTACAAAGTATGTAGCCTTTTTAGACTGGCTTTTTGAAACTTAGTAATATGCATTTAACTTTCTTCCATGTCTTTTCATGGCCTGATAGTGCATTTCTTTTTTGGCACTAAATAATGTTCCATTTCCTGGAAGCATCACAGTTTATTTAGTCAATCGCCTACTGAAGGACATCTTGGTTGCTTCCAAGTTTTGGCAGTTATAAATAAAGCTGCTGTAAACATCCATGGGCAGGTCCTTGTGTGGACATAATTTTTCAGGTCATTTTTTTAAATATCAAGGAGTGTGATTGCTGGATTGTATGGTAACAGTGTGTTTAGTTTTGTAAGAAAACTATCATATTCCAAAGTGGCTGTACCATTTTGCATTCCCACCAGCAATGAATGAGAGTTCTTATTACTTCATAACGTTTCCAGAATTTGGTGTTGCCAGTGTTCTGGATTTTGGCCATAATAGGTGTGTAGTGGTATTTGTTTGTTGTTTTAGTTTGCATTTCCCTGATGATTTATGATGTGGCATCTTTTCGTATGCTTATTTTCCATCTGTATGTCTTCTTTGGTGAGGTGTCTGCTAAGATCTTTGGTCTATTTTTTAATCACTTCACTTGTTTTCATATTATTGAATTTTAAGAGTTCTTTGTACATTTTGGGTAACAGTTTTTTTTCTTTTTCTTTTTTTAGATATGTCCTGTAAAAACATTTTGTTGCAATCTGTGGCTTGTCTTTTCATTTTATCGACAGTGTCTTTAACAGAGCAAAAACCTTTAAGTTCAATTAAGTCCAACTTACCAGTTCTTTCTTTCATGGGTTGTCCCTTTGGTGTCATATGATGCAAAAAGTCATCACCACATCCAGGGTCAACTAGATTTTCTTCTATGTTATTTTCTAGGAGTTTTAAAGTTTTGCGTATTACATCTATGTCTGTGATCCATTTTGAGTTCATTTTTGTGAAGGGTGAAAGGCTTGTGCCTAGGTTCATCTTTTGCACGTGGATTCCAGTTGTCCAGAACCATTGGTTGAAATTCCTTTTCACTCTATCCCTACCTTCCCTGGTAGTAGGTACCAGACTGCCTATGTTACTACACGATGAGTCAATAACGTAGTTGAGAATGCTCCTAAAATGAAAAAGTACTAATGTCTCAAGATAGGCACAACATATCTTGGCAGTAAGTGTTCAAGTACTCTTCTTTTCCAAGATAGTTTGCCTTCTTTATGTCAACTTCTAGTTCCTTGAGCATATCACAATATGGGACTCATGAAGTAACTGCCCAGATCCATTTATAGGTGGGAATATAAATTACTATTTATTACTCACTATTTATAGACATTTTAGGGGAGATATAGTCATCCTGTTATCAAAAGTCTAAAGTTAAGACAGTCATTTTCAAATAAATATTTGATGTATTTATGTTAAAGTTCATTTTTATATATTGCTCTGGGAAGTGAGGCTAGCGTGTGTTTTTAAAAATTCTTTGTTATTAGCCGGGCTCGGTGGCTCAGCCTATAATCCCGCGCCTTTGGGAGGCTGAGGTGAGTGGATTGCCTGAGACCGCGGGTTTGAGACCTGCCTGGGCAGCGAGACCTCATCTCTACAATAAATCAAAAAATCAGTTGGGCGTGGTAGCACATGCCTGTAATTCCGGCTACTTGGAAGGCTGAGGCGGAAGGATCGCCGGAGCCCAGCAGGTCGAGGCTGCGTTGGCCGGGAGCGGCCACTGCACTCCAGTCTGGGCAACAGAGTGAGACTCCAACTAAAAAAAAAAAACAAAACTTAAACTGATTTACCCAAATTTTGTCCACAGCCTTTACTGGATCTCTGTTTATATGTGTGTATATAAGTTAAATGTGTTTATGTATATATGCATGTTATATGTTGTGTCTAGCATGCTACCAAATTCACTTACAAATAAATTGAATACTCATAAATTAAGTAAATAAATCTAAATGTTTTTTAAATAAATAAATAAATAAAAATTCTTTGTTAATATAAATAAAAGGTATGATTGACACTTCTGAAACTCTTGTTGTTTTAGTAGATCTATATAAAGGTTCATATTATTTAATCTTTAGAAACCAGCAGAGGTTAGCGGAGTGATTAATTGAATGGGTCTGGGGATGAGGTTTTTTTTTTTTAAGTTGAACGCTTAGCTCTACTATGTACTATGTTGGCAAACCTGGACAAATAATGTCTCTAAGCCTCAATTTTCCCGTTTGTAAAACAGAGATAATACTCTCACTTGTATAGTTGCATGGGGATTAACTGAACGGACACATGTGAAATGCGTGGTATTCATACTGGCACATTATCGTGTGTGTGTGTGTGTGTGTGTGTGTGTGTGTGTGTGTGTGTGTGTGTGTGTGTACTCCCCCACTCATATTTTCTGCTTTTGTCTACTCTCCATTCTCATCTTACTCCTATCCCAGCCATTCAAGTAATTTAGGGGCAGGAGAGAAAGTAGGATTGACTTGCAAATTGTTCTGTCTTTCATTTCTCCAAAGCCTCAGAGCTTCAGAGGATTTAGAAGTTTTGAAGGAAGCAGGAAAGGGCGGAGTGCAATTTGAAGACAGAGATAGAGTGCCTTGGAAAAACATAAAGAACAAATGTTCCTCCCTCCAGAGTCCAAGGAGAGTTTACAAGGCGGAGGGAGAGGGGGAGCTGGGCTTGTGTATCCTGGGAGCTGAGAGGTCGGCTTGTTTCATCGTGGCAGTGCCTGGGAAGCTGGGGAGACTCCCAAGAGGAGGCACTGAGAGCCTCTGGCAGGCCCCTGCACAGTCTCACTGTGGACTCCTGGGCCCAAAGAAGACATAAGAACAGTAAAGCTTGCCAGGACTGGTAAGGTCAAGAAAGAACTGGTGTGATTGCAGGGATGGTTGCAGATGCCCAGAAGCCTCTGATGTCATTTCATGTGACCCAGAGCTGGAGCATAACTCTGGTGCGGCAGGGAAAGACGCTAAGAACTGACATCTCACAGTAGTCCCATGGGATAGGGCTTGGACATTGACATTAAGTTGGTTTTTTTTTTTAAAGAGCAAAATTAGGTACAACTGAACTTATAAATTGAGATTCACATCCAGCATCTACTCAGAAGTGTCATTAATGGCAATTATTTGGCTATTATTGATACAGAAAAAAGTAGAAAAGGGAGCACTCTCCCAGTGACACCTTTTATGGATCTTGCTTGATATATCCAAGCAAGAATTTCATATCTTTTCTTTCCACTGGCATTTGCCTTCAGACGGACTAAAAAAATCCCTTTTACTCTAAAACAACAAGCCACCAATGTCTGTTGATGCAACCATTATGTCAAGTTCCTGCATCCTTCCTTTTCTCCATCGCATTTTTTAAGGGGGCAGTTCCACTTGATGTCTTCACTTTCTTGACTCCCATTCGCTCTCCCAGTGGTTAGATGGTTATTTCATTTTCTCACCATTGAGGGAAACTATGTTTACCAGGAAGACAGTGGCTTCTTGCAGGCCAGATCCAACATCTTAACATTTTTCTATCTTTTAAATTCTCTGAATAGTCTTTGAACCTGTATATCACTCCCATGAGCCAGGAAGATTTGTTTTTTAAACTATCTATAATGAAATACTACTGGAGATAGAAGGCACACAACCCTTCCTACTTTTTTTTTTTTTTTAGGTGCTTAATAAGCATTTATTCTCATCTCTTTTTTAAATTTTAAGGATGTGGGGTACAATTCAGGATTAGATCTACAAATGGTCATCATACAGGTAAAGTTTGGGCCTCCCTTTGGTCCCCACTTCACCTGGTTTGAGATCAGGTACTCTTATGCTGAAGTGTACCGTTCCCTCTCCCTCTGGCAATTTTGCGGACCCTGAATTCCTCCCTCTGGAGACTAGCTTTCATATTCTACACTTCAGTTCATGCCTTTTGAATGCTCCTAAGTCATTCCTCATTTCTTTCTTTTTCTCAGCTCAAATCCAAGGACGCCAAAGTCTGTTGCCTCTACCTAATACATATTTCTTAGTCATTCTTCATCCTCTCAATCTCTTTTATGACAGGAAGCTCTCATTTTTCTCTCAATTAGAAGATCTAATAATCCCTAATTGAGTTGCCTCTTACTACTTCCCATTCCTATACTCTAGTCATATCTCACACTGTACACCAAAGCCAACAACATGGATCTCTCTCTAGTGTCGCGCTGGTGCCCACAGGGTGAAGTTCAAATACCTCATCTCAGTCTCTCACAAGGGGATCCCAGGATCAGAATATCAACATCTCCTGGAAACTTGTTAGCAGAGCAAAGTGTTGAACTCTACCCCAGAGTCCAGTTACCTGTGCTCTTATAAACCCCCAGGTTATTCTGATTCATTCTGAAGGAGAACCTTTGGCCTCTGCTGACCAGAAGAACTTTTTTTGTTTGGGCTTAATTCACAGCCTCTCCTGCGCTTATATTTCTTTCTTTTCTTTTCTTTCTTTCTTTCTTTCTTTTTCTTTCTTTCTTTCCTTGCTTCCTTCCTTCCTTCCTTCCTTCCTTCCTTCCTTCCTTCCTTTCTTTCTTTTTTGAATTGGAGTCTCACTCTGTCGCCCAGGCTGGAGTGCAGTGGCACACTCACGGCCACCGCAGCCCTGACCTGCTGGACTCAGGCAATCCTTCTGCCTCAGCCTTTCAAGTAGCTGGAACTACAGGCACACACCACCACACCCAGTTTATTTTTTGATTTATTGTAGAGATGAGGTCTCGCCAGGTTGCCCAGGCTGGCTGGTCTTGAACCCGTGAGCTCAGGCAATCCTCTCACCGCAGCCTCCCAAAGTGCTGGGATTATAGGCGTTAGCCACTGCACCTGGCTTTATTTCTCACGCACCTGATGCTCTTTCTCATTGACTGTCTCATCTTGTCAATGTCAGACTTGAGGACTGATGTTCCAGACTGGAATGACACACCTGCATTTTTCTTTGTAGCTTGGCCAATTGCTATTATTTCTTCACTCTGCATCTCAAGTGCTGTGAGAATTCCTACCTCCCTTGAGAAACACACTTGCTCCGTCCTCCATGAACATTTTGTTCACATTTCTGTAATAGTGTTTATCATGTTACCTCTTAGTTCACTTCCATGTAATGTTTTCCTCCTCAACCTATGAATTCTTCAAGTATAGAGTCTAGGCTGAGATCATCTTTGTGCCTTGCTGTTTTCCGCTTCTCTCTTTTTCTTTTTGTCCTTTCTTTAGTCAGAAGATTTTCTAAATGTGGAGAAATATTTTTAAAAATGAAATACTTCAATTCAACATTATCACGGTAGTCAAGAAGATAAGCAAATAATACAACTTTGTAAAGGTCTTTTTACGTGTCAGAGTCACCAGTTTCCTATTGCTCTTTTGTCTACCTTTGGACACAGAATGACAGTAATTAACTGAGACAGACCGATTCCTCTCACACATGTACCATATGTTATTTCTATTCTACTTGATCCATGTGTCCCGATAGGCCCCTTTAATACTACTTCCTATGTGACCCCAAGATTCTGACAAGAGGGATGTTATGTTTCCCAGGTGATTTCTCTCTATTGTTCAAAAATCCTGTTGCCTTGGATGAAGTTATTTCGGCCCCCTCGCCTGATTTTTTTTTAAAAAATCTGATTGCTGATGAAGAAACAGTGTGGTGAAGAGATAAAGAAACCTCAGGGTTTAGACTCTGTTTGATGGCCTCTTTCGCTAAAATATAGTCCTCTCCCCTTTCTCTTATTTAACTCTCTAAAAGAAAGGTAACTGTACCCCAGATATGAAACTATATGAGTTTAGGAAAAAATGGGAGCTGATATTTGCACATTGGCTTAGGGTAGGTTTGCTATTACTATGAAAGTGTCCTTGTGTTCCCATACTTGATGTTAAATGGTTAAGTAAGTAACTTCCCCCACACACTACATCTAATTCATTAGCTTAAAAGCTTAATGCAGTTTCAGCTGTTAATTATGCATTTACAGAGAGAATCATGTGCCTTGTTTCAGATAAATAAAATTAAGGAGTTAACAAAACAGATGATTCCAATTACCAATTAAACAGGTTAGAACTCTTGAATAATAGCTAGTGAAGTGAGATCAATTAATAATTTTTAAATACTCTCTTGATTGTATCACCGAGTAGTCAATATTTCTTGATTATCTCCATCAATTAATATTATATGTAGAATACCATTATCTACATAGCCAGAAGCAGAGTGATGTCTTTTTTTATGTTTATTTTTATTTTTTTGAGTTGGAGTCTCATTCTGTCACCCAGACTAGAGTGCAGTGGCATGCTCACAGTCACCGCAGCCTCCACCTGCTGGGCTCAGGTGATCCTTCCGCTTCAGCCTTCCAAATAGCTGGAACTATAGGCATGCACTACTGAGTGATGTCTTAATGTGATTTTTATCTCCATTGAATGAGACAGAGTTTTGATGAACATGATTGCTCTCTCTGAACGGTTAGAGCCATTAATCTTCCAACAGCTTGACACAATGGTTAACTCAAGCATCTAGTTCATGAGCTAAATCTAAACCCCTTACTGGTAAATTTATTTCATGTAAGGAAGCCTTGGGGTCGACCTACAGCAGTTTCTTACCACAAAGAAACAGAGCCATTGCAGTACTTTGAACTCCAGAGAGGTGGGAGACATAAAATTGATGTGTTTCTGATGTTCCACTTCAGGATAATAACAATGGATCTATTCTTAAAGAAGTATATAAAGCTTAAGCTCTTTGAGCCATGGAGACATTTGGAGACCAGTTGTTTGAGGTGCTGATGTGTTACCATATGTCTCAATCTGCTGTCCTGGACTGCCAAGGCTGTGTATTGCCAAGCTTTTTCTCCTACAGTCTCTGTATAATCCTTTCTGTGTTGAAGACAGTCAGGACATTGTCCTACATTGGTGAGGGCACTGCATTTGAACTTTCAGCCTCTGCCAATGGCCAGAGTTTTTAATTAGCGATTATAAATTAGCTTTCTCTGAGCGTTTCCAACTGTCCCAACTTTGCCTAATAGGATGGCATATCTATTATGACTTTTCTCAGGCAGAAGAATAACCAGCCTCATCCATTACCTTAAAAAAATGGATGTAGGGCCGGGGGTGGTGGCTCACATCTGTAATCCCAGCACTTTGGGAGGCGGAAGCAGGAGGATTGCTTGAGCCCAGGAGTTTGAGACCAGCCTGGGCAACATAGCAAGACCTCAACTCTACAGAAAATAAGCTGGGCATGGTGGTAAAAGCCTGTGGTCCCAGCTACCGAGGAGACTGAGACAGAAGGATCACCTGAGCTGAGAAGTTTGAGGTTGGAGTGAGCTGTGGTTGTAACAAAGCACTGAATGAAGCCTTGGTGACAGAGTAAGATGCCGACCCACCAAAAAAAAAAAAAAAAAAAAAGGTAGGGATTAGGCTGACTGTGAAATTGTCTGTGTGGGAGGGAAGGCATAGCAATTTGCCTTTTAGGGGAGGGAGAAGTTCCCAGCAGGAGAATGTATCCCCCTGTCAATGATTGTCTTTTTCAGCATTGAAGAGAGAAATTCAAACTCAATGACTAATAAAATCAGTGTGGGAATCTTACAGTGGCTTGTTTCTTCCTACTTGTCCTCTGATAAGGGTGCTATCCTGAGGTCCCTTGAGAGCACTGGCTATGTCTGGAGGGAAAGGCAGTGATGTTTGGAGGGTGACCTCCCTGTGTGCTCTGAGGTACCTGTAAATGTTCTAATCGACAGTCCTTCCTTGGTCATCACCCACCCGTGCCCTTGTAATTTAGTCCAAAAACTAGGTGGAGGATAAGAAACCTACTTGTGATCTTGTTTGCAGTGAATGCCATGGTGCATCTGAATGGCCAGGGTGCAGTTAGGTGCCCCATGGAATGACAGAGAATGTATATGTCCTTCTCTGAAGGAACTTGATAACCACGGTCTCTCCATGAGAAAGACTTATGAGCAAGTGTTCACCGATAAGAAGCCTGGAGTAAAAATTAATGATCATTTGATTTTTAGAATATTTTCTTTATATTTTGCCAAAAAAGTTGTTTGTGACTTACGTACCTGTGCCAGTTTTATTTTTACATTTGGATCTACAGTAAATTTATTATTATTTCTTTAAAAAGTCTGACTGCAATTAAAAACTATAAATTAATGAAAATGACTCCCCAAAAGACATATATTTATATGATGCAAAAAATTTGTGCACATTTTAAGAAAGGAAAAATATATACCAATAACAAAAGATGAATACAAGTCATGTTTGACTTCTGCAATTGCAAGAGGTGCTGAACGTGGTTACCATCAGCATCCAGACACTTCTGAAAAGTACTTCAAAAAGTAATACATAGATAACATCCCTTAAAATCTGTATACATTTTTTGGCACCCCTGGTGTGTGTGTGTGTGTGTGTGTGTGTGTGTGTGTGTGTGTGTGAGCATATGCGCATGTGTGTATGTTTTAGGACAAAACATTATTCAAAGAGGTACTTGTTTCTCTCCTGCTTAGGTGGTCAAAGATTTGGGGGTTGATTCTGATAGACTTTGATGAATTCTTATTGCTATTTCAGGCTGATAACATTGGTGGCTAATATGAATGAGAAAGTCTATGTTCAACACTTACAGCCAGTTGTAACTTTTGTGTATTCATTCATTTATTCATTCAACACATTTTTTTTTTTAGTTGGACTCTCACTCTGTCACCCAGGTTGGAGTGCAATGGCATGCTCATGGCAACCGCAGCCTTGACCTTCAGGGCTTAGGTGATCCTTCTGCCTTCCAAGTACCTGGAACTACAGGCGCATGCCACCATGCCTAATTTTTTGATTTATTATAAAGATGAGGTCTCGCCAAGTTACTCAGGCTTGTCTCAAACCCCTGGGCTCAGCAATTCTCTCAACTCTGTCTCCTAAAGTGTTGGGATTATAGGCGTGAGCCACTACACCCAGCTCAATACATACTTATTAATCATTAACTATGTTCCAGTCTCTTGGACTGGCACCAGGATACGCTTAAGAAAACCCAAGCATTATTTTGATAATCATCTGTAGTGACCTCGGTAGCTCACTTTGCTTTTCTGGGCTACATGTCAAGGACACAATAGGTAAAATAAATTACTCCAAGCCGACCAATACAGATTTTGTGGCTGTGGGAGCATATGCAGAATATCAGAAAAGCTATAGCAGGCTGAGCATCCCTAATCTGAATATCTAAAATTTGAAATGCTCCAAATTTTGAAACATTTTGAGGACCAACAAAATTATTTTAAAAACTGTATAATATTGCCTTAAGTCTATGTGTTTGAGGTGCAAATGAAATATAAATGGAGTTCATGTTTAGTCTTGGGTCTCATCCCCAACGTATCTCATTCTGTATATGCAAATATCCCCAAATCCAAAAAAATTCAAAACCTGAAACACTTCTGGCTTCAAACATTTCAGGTAAGTGACACTCAACCTGTACAAAACAATACGGGTTCACAGTCTATGGTGATAAGCTGATACAACTTAATGAAACATATAAGTTCATCAGACAAATCCTCCATTTGGAGCTGATGATAATGATCATGTTTGAAGATCTACTCATTCTAATTTATTTAACCAATTGCTTTGGTTGAATATTAGAATAAATTATAAAGGAAAACTGAGGAACCTCCTTTAGTAATTTCATTATAACAGCATTATATTTATTTATTATTCCATAAATATATTTGAACATCTAATTAATAGTGCTGGAAGCTTGCAGTCTAGTATTGGAAGATGCATATACCAGTAATACACTATCGTGTCTCAATTCTGAAATAGAAGCCTTAAAGCTACAGGGTGGCAAAAAAGACATAATAAAAGCCAAAGAATAGTTAACTGGTGAGATAATATTCCCAGAATATGCTTAAACACTGTCTCTCCTTCCTTTCTTTTTTTTTCCCAGCCAAAAAATAAAATAAAAAAAGATACAGGTACCACCATTAAGGGTCAGATATTTATAGTTGTTATCTTAATCCTGTTTTCCTTTTCTTTTTTTAAACTTCATCCTGCTTAACTAATTGACTGTTCTTGACTAAACTCTTGGGTGGAAAAAGGAGATAAGATGATTCTAGGCTCCAGAGAGAAGAATCAAAGTAGAGAGATTTTGGAAGAAAAAGCCTTAACCAGTCGTCATATTTAATAAACACTTTTGGATTTAATTTAATAACTTTTATGCTAACTTCATAATTATGTGAATAAAAGGATGAAACCACCTCCTGTAGAGCTTAGAATAAAGGTGGCTTTATTGATATTGTTTAAAAAAACAAAATTACAACAAATTTGGTTTAAAGATTTAACTGGGCTAAAGACAGCTATGTTATTAAGATTGTCTCTTTTAGGTGGGCTCAGTGGCTCAACCTGTAATCCCGCGCCTTTGGGAGGCTGAGGTGAGCGGATTGCCTGAGCCTGCAGGTTTGAGACCCGTCAGGGCAGCGAGACCTCATCTCTACAATAAATCAAAAAATCAGCCGGGCGTGGTAGCGCATGCCTGTAATTTCGGCTACTCGGAAGGCTGAGGTGGAAGGATTGCTGGAGCCCAGCAGGCCGCTCCCGGCCACCGCACTCCAGTCTGGGCAACAGAGTGAGACTCCAACTCAAAATAAATAAATAAATAAAGTTGACTGATTCAATAAAGTGTCGCTCTCCGTGCTGTGAACTGTTGAGTTGTCAGAAGGTGGCCGTGTTGCTGGGAGCCAGTGACACAGCTACTCTAGAATTGTTAACAGAGATGAGTATAGCAGATAAGCAGTTTGTTCAATTTTTCTTTCAAAATAAGGGTATGTAAAAAATATTATGCATTAGATTATTAGATTCCTAAGGAACAAGTAATCACAGTGTATATTCCTTTCCTCTTGTGACCATGTGGTTCACTGCCCTGCATCCAGAACATAATAATCCAGGCATATTGCTCACCTGGTTTTAAGCCTCCACATGGAATTTTTCTTGATAATCAATTCTTATATATACTAATTAAGTTGATCTAACTCTGCATTCTTCCATAGCAGATTAGCTTAATCTGTGTTTCTTTCCCTTAGGATATCAGAGAAGTTTAATTTTCATAAGTGTGCCAAATGTTTTGTAATGTGTTTGAAAACTGGGTCAACAGAGTGTTGATGTTGAAATTCTCCAGCAGTTAAAGCACTGGTTGGACATTGTGGAGGCTGAATCTGGTTATTTTCATATGCCTCTGGGAGCAATAGCTTCATTCTCATTTCTCTTTTGTTTTATTTTGTTTTGAGTTGGGGTCTCTGTCACCCAGGCTGGGATGCAATGGCACAATCATAGCTCACCGTAGATTCAACCTCCTGGGCTCGGGCGGTCCTCTTGTCTCAGTTTCTTCAGTAGCTTGGACAATAGGTATGTGCCACCATGCCTGGCTATTTTGGATTTTTACAGAGATGAGGTCTCACTATGTTGCCCAGTCTGGTCTCTAACTCCTGGGCTGAAGCAATCATCTTGTCTCAGCCTCCCAAAGTACAATTACAGGTGTGAGTCACCACACCCAGCCTTCCCTCCCATTTCTATTTTGCATGTCTTAATTTTGCTTGTAGACTATAAAATGCAGACTAGCATAAGGAGTGTCTTTTAACCCTAGTAACTAACACAGTTCATTCTACAGATGCTTCTTGACTTACCATGAGGTCACATCATGTTAAACCCATCGTTGAGCTGAAAATATCATAGGCTGAATACGCATTGAACACTACTACTAAGCATCACAGCTTAGTCCAACCTTCCTTCAGCGCGCTCAGGACACTTACATTAGCCAGCCTATGCTTGCGCAAAATCCAGCACAAAGCCTATTTTATAATAGGCTTGTTGACTCATAGATTTCATTGAATATAGTACACTCTGCAGTAAGTGTTGCTTTCCTCTTGTGACCATGTGGCTCACTGCCCGACATCCAGAACGTAATAATGGTGTATTGCTCACCTGGAAAAAGACCAACATTCAAAATGTGAAGTATGGTTTCTACTAAATGCGTATCCTTTTGGCATCCTGAGATAGTCAAAAGATCATAAGTTGAACCATCCTAAGTCTAACCCTGTCTGTGTATACCTTAGGCCTCCACAAACATTTGATATTGTTGACAAGGGTACACTATGATAAGTACTATTTTAAATTTTAGAAAAGTAGTAGCTGCCAAAAGAGTAGTGACTCTATAAGAACTGTGATAAATTCTCTTAATACTTTAGTTCATTTGTTTTTCATAACAACCCTGTTTTACAGATGAGTAAATGGACTTCGAGGAGAAAACTTGCTCAAGGTTTAGGATGAACATATTTCACCTTAAAAGCTAGGTTTGATTGAAGCTGTCACTGGAATTATCAGAATTTTTTTATTTGACTAATGGTAGCCAGCATTTACTGGGTTCTTAATATGTCAGGCATTGTTCTAAGTGTTCTATGTTTATTAACTTCTGTTCATAAAAACACAAAGAGAGAGGGAGATTCTTGCTTGTATTATGGCAACGAAAAAATGCAGACATTGACAAGTTTACAAGTGAGGGCTCAGATGTCCGTAGCTCATTGGTAAAGGCCTTGCCAGAATTTAAAACCTGGAAGTCTCTTTAAAGACTTTGCTCTCTGATTTGTATAGCCTTTTATTCAGTACTAGGTTTTAGTCCAGCATGTGATATGAAGATCATTTAAGATTTCATGTATAATTTTGCATACTTATCTGTGTTTTCTAATGTTTTTGAGTGTTTTTTATGTACTTCTTTATTTATTTGAGTTGGGGTCTCACTTTGTTGCCCAGGTTGGAGTGAAGTGGCATGATCACGGACTAGGTAATAGCTGGGACTACAGGTGTGCACTACCCTACCTGACTCATTTTTTTAATTTAATTTTTTTGTATAGACAAAGTCTTGCCATGTTGCCTAGGATTATCTCAGACTCCTGGGCTCAAGCTGTCCTTCTGCTTTGGCCTCCTAAAGTACTGGGATTACAGGTGTGAGCCACTGCACTTGGCCACTTTTCATTTTTTTTATTTTTTATTTTTTTAGTATCTGTGCTGTCGAAGTGAGCAAACTTTTCATTTTTATAAAATTCTCTTATCAATATTGTTAATTAGTTTCATCAAAAGGCCACTCTTGAAACCACTCATACAATATGTTGAACAAAAAGGCAGAATACATGCAAACACTCCCGCCTGATTTTTGACAAAGGCACAGGAAGAGCTCAATGGAGAAAGGACAGTCTTTTTAACAAATGCTGCTGGAGTAATTGAACATTCTAAGAAATGAACCTGAACCTAAACCTCGTACTTTATTCCAAAATTTACACATAATTGAACATAGATGAAAACATAAAATGTAAGACTAAAAAAATTCCAGAAAAAACAAATAAAGAATATCTTCAGAACTTAGAGATAACACCAAAAGCATTAAACATTGATGAATTATTCATGATTTGAACCTCATCAACATAAAAAGCTTTTTGCTCTATGAAAAACCCTGTGAAGAGAGTGAAAAGACATGCTACACAGAGATAGGCAATATTTTTTATATTTGACTAAAGAACTGTATTTAGCATATAAAAACAACTTTCCAAAGTCAGCGGTTAAGAAAAGGAAAATGGGTAAAAGGCAAACAGACATTTCCCAAAGAGAAGATGTGGGTGACTAATGCAGGGACAGCTGTTCAGAATCATTTACCACTAGGGACATGCGCATTAAGGCCACTATATGATATCACCACATGCCTGTCAGAATGCCTAAAATTAAAAATAGTGATATGCTGATGAGAATGCTGAGAAACGGAATCTCTCCATGTTGTTTATGGGAGTCTAAAATGTTACAGCCATTTGGAAATAGTTTATCAAATTCTTCATGGAAACCTATGTACTTTTTTTGCAACTTTCTGTGAATTTCTAATTATTTCATATAAAAAGCTAAAGAAATCACATGCAGACATAGTACAATCAGGCATGGGTTATTATTGCATTCATTTGTTGCAATGATATGAATAACACTATTAATAATATACATCTACTGGACACATATAGTTCATTTCTTTAAAGGTTTTTATCTCTAGTTACTTCATGGTAAAATATCTAAAGCATTCCAGCAGAAAGAAAAATCTTGAAATAGTCACGGCTTGCTGCTATCCCAAATAAATGTTTTATTTGAAAAAAATTCATTGAAACCACTGGGTGGCAGTAGAGGTCTGGGTTTTTTGTTCATTGCGTGTTTTTTTGGAAGGCTGAGAAAATAAATGACTAATTTGGTTCTGCTTTTAGTGAATAAAAAAATCTGTAATGATAGATGTTATTGGTGATCGGCAAGGTTGAAGCTGCCAGTCCAATCATTGGTATAAGTTAAAACTTACAATAATGAACATACAGTGTGAAGGACCACATGCAAGAATAAAATCTTGTAAAAATACACCTTGGGCCAACAGTCTGAGGTGAACATGAACAATTTTAGGAAAAAAGAGTTTAGCATTGAAGTCTGTAATGGTATTTGGGATGTTCTGGTTCAAGATTTTAATGGCTTTCAGAAATTCAAATCAACCCCTTTACTTCTCTGCCTTCTCACACTATTAATTACAAAAAAATTCAGCTGTGCTTAAATTCTTATTTGGGAAAAGGATTCCTCTTTTACATCAAAATAATCCAGAATATGAGGCAGAGGAAAAAATTCTGCTCTTTCTGTGATATCACAGTTCAAAATGATCTTTTCATCTTGATAAAGCTGAGAGAAAATCTCTACACCACTTGCCGATATTTAATAAAATTCACTTGCTGGGGCAAATTGAGACATTGACTTTAATATCAAGTTTGGAGCAATCCTATCTTTCTATTCACAGTGTAAGCTCATTCACAGGCCTCATTCTAAATATGTATTGTCATGAAGGAGATATCTGAGGCATTTATTTGCATATGTTACTGTTCTTTTGTGACATCCTAATGTCAGGTGGAATGAAACAGCGGATATCAGATCTGGCACTACCTATGTAGGAGAGAGGAGAATTCAAAATCTCCACAGAATATTCATAGTAGTATTGTCAGGCCAGATTTCCATGTGAATCAGGCATCAAAATAGTTTTTTTTTTTTTTTTTTACCCACCAAGTAATCTGATTTTCTTTTCTTTTCTTTTCTTTTTTTTTTTTTTTTTGAGTTGGAGTCTTACTCTGTTGCCCAGACCGGAGTGCAGTGGCTGCTCCTGGCCACCGCAGCCTCGACCTGCTGGGCTCCGGCGATCCTTCCACCTGTCTTCTGAGTAGCCGAAATTACAGGCGCGCGCTACCACGCCCGGCTAATTTTTTGATATACTGTAGAGATGAAGTCTCGCCTGCCCAGGCGGGTCTCGAACCCGCGGGCTCAGGCAATCTACTCACCTCAGCCTCCCAAAGGCGCGGGGTTATAGGCTGAGCCACCAAGCCCAGCTATAATCTGATTTTCAGTCTGTCTTCTATGATGTCATCTAAACCTTATGGATGCTGGACAGTGAGGCAGGTGTGAAATGTATAATGAGACAGCCACAGTGAGGTGGGCAAGATGATGCATTATGTCCTTATTGTGTGATTTGAGTGTGACAGTGCCACGAAAAGCTTTAGTGCCATGCCTGCCTCAGAGCAGATGCCCAATAAGTCCTGCCTGCTGTGATCATGGCTGGAATCAGAAAATACTAATGCGTGGTAGAGTATTTAAACAGCAGACTTTTTAAAAATAAAGAGCTAATATTAATGCCTTAGTAGAAGAAGAAATCTAATAACACCTCTTATTTGTTTGTTTGTTTGTTTATCTATTTATCTGACTTGGAATCTCACTGTCACCCGGGCTGGAGTGCAGTGGTGTGATCATGGTTCACTGCAACCTGTACCTCCTGGACTTAGGTGATCCTTTCATCTCAGCCTCCTGAGTAGGTGGGACTCTAGGCGTGCACTACCACGCCCAGCTAATTTTTTGATGTTTGTAGAGATGAGGTCTTGCTATGTTGCCCAGGCTAGTCTTGAACTCCTGGGCTCAAGCGATCCTCTCGCCTTGGCCTCCCAAAGTACTGGTATTATAGGCATGAACCATTGCACCTTGTCCTCATTTTTATTCTTTTTTGCTTTATGCGCATAGTGAACCTTAAGAGATACAGTTTCCATAACAAAGTTGCGCTTCTGTATAACTTTTTATATTAATAGTGACACAAGCCTTCTGAGAACTGTGATGGCTGTAAGGTCTGCTTTTCACTTGAAGGATAAGTTTGTTTATTTTTCTCTTTAGTTCTGTGAGTCAGTAATAAAATAGTTAATTCATGAATAAAATGAATGTCTACTGTAATTGTTTAGTCATCAGGCGAAGTAGTAACTGTCCTCACCCCTTCCATGTTTATCAACTTTCTACTTTTTCCTTTACGTTAATAACAAACATTTTCTTGAATTTCAACTCTAAAAAGTTTCCTGAAGTAAATTCTCTGGGGACAATGAGACTAAATGAAGAGAAATCAAGAATTGTTAGTGACTGCATACTCAGTGATCTGTCATAGAAACAAAGAACTGAGTACTAGATGTTCTCACTCAGATTCTGAACATTCATCTTAATACTATAAGAAACGTATTGGCAGTAGTGGAACACCGCCAGGGAAGGGAGGAGAGGCACATGAGATCAATAAGGGTCCCTGATCTCAAACCAGGCAAAGTGGGGACCAAAGGGAAGCCCAAACTTCACCTGTATGATGACCATTTATGTACCTAATCCTGAATTGTACCCCACATATTTTAAAGATACGGGGTACTATAATAAAAAATAAAACATTCATTGGGGTATCTGCTTTTTACCATGACTCCTTTTAGTTATTTTTTTCTTTGTCAAAAACATGTTAAGGCACTTGAAATTCTTGCATAAAGTGTGTTTTTCATTCCTCTTCATGCTATGGCCTTCTATCATTGCCTTTTCAACGCCTGCATTTTTCTGTTTGCTCTTTGCTTGTGCATTTTTCTCTTAAAAATTTATCCTTGGTGCAGGTGAATCTATCCATAACACAGATAGCTACAAACAGGCATTCAGAGAATTTGGCCCTGGGACGCAAAGTATAGGTGTTACTTTTATGAAGACTTCAGGGTTCCATATCATTATATTTAAACAAAGATTTGACCTTACCCAGATGATGAGAAGCAGCATTTTTTTTTCTTGAAGTTGGTTTCCACAATCTCCTAGCAACGATTCTTGTGATTTCTTTTTAATACTTTTTGGAAGAGCACCAGGGGAATAGATGAATATTTTACTGGAAGAGTTAATTTGATTCATGTGCAAAACATCTGTACCACAAAGCAGCACATTCTTGAGAAGTTGCTTGAATCTTTGTATGAAATAAATTGTCCACTACATTGTAAAGAAGAGGCCCTTTGGAACTAATCTCGCAGAGAATTTCAATATGCTACACCTTAAAATCATCCTGTACTAGATAAGTCAGACACAGCTCCTCCAGGCCTGCCGCAACAGTGACCTGATTACCACGACTTTGAGATGGAACCACTCTTCGAGAACTCTGTTTCTTAAACAGTAGTGGGTTCATCCTCATCTCGGCCCACTCAGCAAAGTAGCAGAAGGTAGTTGCTCTATTCTTATTCATGACATTAAAGCAGAGTTAGACTATGCTGGAGGAGATGGTCCCCAATCCCTTTCAGAAGGGTTTCACCACACACCACATCAGTGCCCATTTCTTTTGTAAGCAGATGATTAATCTGTGCTATCGAATTCACTGCTGAGTGGAAGTCAGGCAAGGTAGTAGAGGGAAAAGAGAAAAGATCCCAGGTTGTTTTAATACTTGGTATGTAATTGACATGATGCTGGGCACTGTAACATGGTTTTATCAGCAAATCTGCACAACCCTATGATGCATGTTTCTTTTTACGCATGAGGAAACTGGAACCCAGCAAGGTGAGATGACAGAGATCACACAGCCCCAACCAGTGGAACGCGATTACCAGTCCTGATTTTTTTTGCCTCGCCATTTCCCCTGTGAATGTTGCCCTTTGAGTTAGGATGTGAGCTCACATGCAAACCTCCTTCTCAGAGAAACACCCACACTCACAATCACGCCCCAAAACCATTTTCTACTTGCTCTTCTTATGGGTGTGGAGGCCTTGGCATTTTGGGGTTCAATCTCTGTTTTGGAGGCAATATAGCCTTAGAGTTAGGCGAATCTGCTAGCTATGGCACATAAAAGCCATGTAGCTTCTTTACATTTGTTTCCTTATCTCTATGCTGGTAAATTTGTATAATAATATTTACTCTGTTGTAGGGGAGAGTAAATGAGAACAATCGATCTTAAGTACTTACCTCCGTGCTTGTCATGAAGTAACTTACTGTCTCTTACATAATACATGTCTTTTGAGGTGTCTGTTGTTAAATTACTCCTGTATGGCTAGTATCTGGGTCTAGATTATCTAGGGCTTTGTCATTGAAGGTGTGATCAGAGGGATGGCAACACTAGCCTTGTCTAGAAATTGTTTAGCTTTACAGATGCCCAATTGCAGTTTCCAGTCTGGGTCTACTGAGCAGAACTTGCTCTGATATAAGATCCTCAGATGATTTTTTTTTTTTTTTTAATTTTTAATTTTTATCTTTTTGAGTAAGAGTCTCACTCTGCTGCCCAGATTGGAGTGTAATGGCATGATCACTACAGGCTCACCACAGCCTCAATCTCCTGGAATCAGGCAATTTTCTGCCTCAGCCTCTCCAGAATCTGGGACTACAGGCATATGCCACCATGCTTGTTTTTTTGTTTTGTTTTTATTTTTTAGGAACAAGCTCTCACTATGTTGCCCAGCCTGGTCTCGAACTCCTGGGTTCAAGCAATCCTCCCACTGCGGCCTCCCAAAGTGCTGGGATTATAGGTGGGAGCCACCACGCCCTGCCAGATTTCTTTTGTGCACATGAAAGTTTGAGAAGCCCTTAAACATCAGGGTAGTTTCTTATCATTATTGGCCTCTATAATAGGTAAGTCATTTTACTTCCCCTTTTTCTATTCATCACACCATCCTTCTTTCTCCATACATACATGTATGCACATACATATCTGTATAAATGTGTTCACATATGAATTTGTGTGTATACATACAGACACACATATATATACATGCATATATGTATGTGTGTGTGTGTGTGTGTGTGTGTATAATATATATAGACACTTTGTGCCAGTCAGTATGATAGGAACTTTAGGTTTGTTAGTGAACACAATAGTCTTGGCTCTCATGGAACTTGAAATGACTAGAGGATGAGTACCATGAACAAAAGAAGACTCTCTCTGAGGGCCTAGGGTTGAACCAGGAGTAGGTGACAGAACTCACAAGAAAAAAGATAGACACATCACCTTAAATTCATGAATATATCTTTCGACAGTGTTGAGCCTCATGAAATTAGAATTATATCTTCATGGGTTCAGGGAATCCTGTGAATCCACTGGTTATTGGTTGACTCAAAAATTCTGGAAGCAACTTGGTCTAGGCTAAGTTTGCTTTGACAAGAGCTCAAGGGAGCCTCCAATTGTTTCATTAGAATATTCAGTCCATGTCCTATCCTCCTAATCACACGAGGTTAGTGGAGTTAAGAAAAGCAAAGCTTGTTAATTAAAACTTATTTATTCACAAGTTTCATAGTCATTTGGATTATTATATTATTGACAGCTAAACTCTGACTTTTTAAATTTACTTTGCCAAATTCCTAACTTTTAATGTAGCTTATTTTCCAACCTGATTCTGGTATAACATCCTGTAACAGATTTAAAAAAAAAGAAAATTAAAGCACTGTATGACCCCATAAAGCTGTCTTTTGAGGCCTCTGGACACCCTTTAAGGTACTTACCTGCTCTCTCTGTAGTCTGCCACCACCCATAAAACTTTATCTACATATCAAAAAACTTGGCTCCCTTTTTCTTCCTCAAGCTGCCCATTTCCTTTACTGCTTTCAAAACTCCTTAGCTGACTCTAGCTGACTAATATATCAGCATGAACATCTTTGAATTCACCTATAGCCCACACCCCTACTTGGAAATTTCCCACCTTCCTGGACTGAATTAATGTGAAGTCCTTTGTATTGATTGATGGTTTATTGCACTTTTTTTTAGAAAGCAGGATTTATTGAGAGGGCAGAAAAGCTCCCACAGTGGGAGGGGACCCAAAGGGGTTGCCTGGTTTATTGTACTATCCTCCTAAATTTGTATATAACCAAACTACAATTCAACCACAGTGGGCACATGTTTTCAGGATCCACTGAGGAAAGATGCCATGGGCCTAGGTCACTCACTTTTGGCCCAGAATAAACCATCTTAAATATTTTACAGTTTGGTATCTTTTTTTAACATTTTAATATATTATAAATATGTAGTATAATAATATTAATACTTATTCACTAGATAGTTCATTATAATATATGTTATTATACTATGTTATTATTATATTATTCATATATCAGAGGTAACATACAGACCTGTGCATGGTTTTGATTTTCTTTTCCAACACATAGTATAGCTTGAGCTTTCCTTGCAGATGTGATTTCTGGGTGGACCGTTTCTCTGCTCCACAGCCCAATTTCTCATTTCAGAAGTATTGATTTAGTTATTTCCTGAGAGGTTGGTATATGGGGTCTGACAAATAAGTTCACAAACTTCTCGCCATGCACTTATGTTGGCATTACTATACAAAGAACTGCATAAGGTTTTATAACCTTGTTATATTGGGGTCTCACAGTTGTGTTCATGTTGATGTGTGGTGATATCTTGCTGAGTGGTGTTCATTATTGTTGTTACATGTTTTTGTGTGCCATGGTGAGAATTTGGAGCTTGAATTACAGCAATGAACAAATATTAAATTTCTCTTTACACTTGGCAAGAGTGGAAGTGAAATCAGGGACACGCTAGTGTAAGTTTATGGTGATAATGCCATGAAGAAAAAGGTAGTATGCAATGGATTAAATGTTTTTCTGAGGGGAGAAAATGTCACTTATGAAGAGATGTCAGGTCAATTAGTAACAAGCAGAACTGACAAAAACATTACAAAAATGTGTTGAATTGTGCATTAAAATTGTCAGTTGACTGTGAGAAGCATAGCAGACCAAATAAACATCAATAGAGAAACAGGAAAATCTTAACTGAAAATCTTGGAATGAAAAAGGTGTGTGTAAAAATGGTCCTGAAGGAACTCTTGCATCACAACAATGCACCAACTCACACAGCACTCTTTGAAGGAGTTTTTAGGCAGGAGAAAAATAACTGTATTGCAACATTCTCCCTCCTCACCTGATCTGACCCCCAGTAACTTGTTTCTTTACCCAAAGGTAAAGGAAATATTGAAAGAAAGACATTTTGATGACATTCAAGACTTCAAGGGTAATATGATGACAGCTCTACTGGCCATTCCAGAAAAAGTTCCAAAATTACTTTGACAGGTGGACTAGGCACTGGTGTTGGTGCATAGCTTCCCAAGGGGAGTACTTCAAAGATGACTGTAGTGATATTCAACAATGAGGTATGTAGCACTTTTTCCAGAATGAGTTCACAAATTTAATGGTCAGACCTCATATAAATGAGCTTCATAAAGTCTTCCACATTGAGTAGAGCTGTGTCATTGTGTTGAAACATGAAGTTTTTTTTTAAACTACTAATATCAGAGAAATAAGGATGCTACTTTACTAACTTGAGAAAAATGACCTTTCTGGTGGGCAGAGGAAGTTAGAAAAGTGATTTCTGGCTATGCACAAGTTTGTTGATGGATTTACATGTTTACATTTTGAATTGTGTGGATATGAAAGTGTTTTTTGTCTTTACAGCTATTTTTTGGTCACAGCAAAGCATACAAGCTCTCTCAAGGGGTATCTTGAGTGGTAAGTACTGCTTCTAGCATCCAGGAATCTTGACTGGACACCAGACAATCACATGGGAAAAGTCTTTCCTAAGCCTGGGATGTGGCTACTGTTATTATTCCTACTTTTTTAGATGAGGAAACTTTGCATCAATGATATTTATCACTTGACCTTCTGATGAAATGCTTTACCCCAAAGAGGCTGTGTTGAAGGCCAAACACTTAAATAGATCCTAGAAGGATTCACATAGATTGATTAATTGCTCTTTACCCAGACTGAAGGGATGATAGGATAGCCGAGTTTTGGGGGGAATATTTTAATTTGCCACATTTTATTCTGTCACACATATTCTTAGATATAATGGACAGAACAATTTGTCTGAATTAGTATGGCATGGGAATTTTTTTCATTTTTTTATAGTAGCTTTATTGGGATATAACTTTCACACCACATACTTTATTCATTTAAAGTATGAAATTAAATGTTTTAAAGGAATATATTGTTCTATTTATTATATTTTTATTAATTAATTTTTAAATTTTTGATTGACATAATAATTGTCTGTATTTATGGGGTACAATATGATGTTTCAATGCATGTATACATTGTATAATGACCAAATCAGGGTCATTACCATATCCATCATGTTAAACATATATCACTTCCTTGTGATGATATCATTCAAAATCTTCTCTTCTCGCTATCTTACATTACACACTATGTTGCTGTTTGCTATAGTTACCCTACTGTTATAGAACATCAGAACTTAAACTTTTTGTCTAACTGTAACTGGCATTAAAAATTTATAAGAAATCCCATTCTGATTTAATTTAGTCTCTAGACATAGAATATGTTTTATTTTCCTTCTTATTTTGACATTTTCTCACCTTACTGAAAAATAACCGGCTTGCTAGCTATGTAAATCTGGGTGGGTTATTTACTAGCTCTGGGCCTCAAGTTCCTCATCTATAAAATGGGGAAGATAATAATCATAAAACATACATTATAGGGTTATTATAACGAATAATGGGTTAAATATTTTAGGTAACTTAACCGTGTTTGTCACATAATAAGGGTATGTATTTGTCAAGAAAAATTTCTTTCTCTTTCTTTCCTTCCTTCCTTCCTTTCTTCCTTTTTCCTTTCTTTTCCCTTCTTTCCCTCCCTCCCTTCCTTCTTTCCTTCCTTCCTTCCTTCCTTTTTTTTGAGTCAGGGTCTCACTCTGTCACCCAGGCTGGAGTGCAGTGGCATGCTCACAGCTAACCACATCCTTGAGCTGCTGGTCTCAAGATCTTTCTATATTAGTCTCCCATGTAGCTGGGACTATAGGCACCTGCCACCATGTCTGGCAAAGATTTTGATTTTTTTGTAAAGATGAGATCTCGTTATGTTGCCCAGGCTGGTCTCAAACTCCTGGGCTCAATCAGTCCTCCCATCTTGGCCTTCCAAAGTGCTGGAATTACGGGCATGAGCTACCATGCCTGGTCTTTCTAGGTAATTTCTAATGGACTTTCTTTCAATGACAAGAGATTGAAATATAAAACACTGGCTCTTTAGTAGGAAAATCAGCATTTTATTTTCAGAATAAAGGGTTTGTTTGGAGCGTGTCATGGGCTCTTAGCTCTTCTTCAGACTGCAATTCTCTGGCAGGAGTGTCAGGCATTCAAGGGCCAGAAGCAACGCAGAGCAGCTGCCAGAAAACTGGTCTCTGATCAATGCTGGTTGAGTTAACGAGCATTCAAGTCATTGCTTCTTGGTAATTTTCTTGGAATTCTCAGCTTGGTCAAACGCCCCCTCTTCCAGAAATCCCTGGTTATCTCAGATCCCTGTGACCACAGACTGACTGGTGGGAGAATTCTGACACAGCTAAGAGTACCCAGTAGAAGCCGAGTTCTCTATCCTCCAGTTAAATAATCTGAAATGAGTTTTTGAGGAGACAATGATTTCAGTATCCCTCTGTATTATCACGAAGAAGCACACCAAAGTATCTCATACCAAAAAACTATTCATGGAATTTTAAACTATTTTGTCCAATGAGTACAAGAGATTTTTAGAGATCTCTCTAGGCAACTTTAATAATTTTAAAAAGTTGTTGAGAAAATACTTACTGAACAATCAGCAAAACAAAGTAATTTATTGTCCATGTTCAAACTGTTTTTTGAAAGTCATAGATATGTATTTTTAAAATATTTCCATTATTTTTGAGAATATATATTGATGTCCTGGGTTCTGATGGAGACAATACACTTAGCATATGAGTGTTCATGAATTTTAGTATCATTATTAATATATTATTATTATTGGTACTAGCATCTTTAATTCCCTTTACACCTCACTCTTACAGTTCTCACCATACTTCACATTCTTTTTGGTTGTATAGCAGTCTTCCTTGGGCTTGATCCAAACCTGGCTTCGGGACAGCGTTAAGATGGGGGAAAGCTACTCCTTTCTTCCCAAGTCCAGCAAGAGTTCCGTATTGGAGTCTGCTGCCAGATTCAAACCCTAAATCGTCTCCATCACTTCCTTTGATCAGTAGCCATGTCTGCACATGCCTCACCCCCACTAAGGCTGTGGCAGCTGTCTTTCTGGCATCGTGTATAAGAGAGTGGTGGGGGGAAGGGGAAGAGAGGATGGGAAGGACAAAGTGAGCAGGAAGATAATGAAGGTATGAATGAAAGCAAAGATGGGGGAACGTGTTGGTAGAAAAGGAATTTATTCCACACTGAGGCGCCAGTGATGGAGAAAAATATATGGAAGAGCAGAATTACTCAGCGAAGTACCTGTGGGCACAGGTTCTTCCTCTCAGACACTTTCATTTTTTCTTTCCTTAAGTGTTTTTCTTTTTGGTAATGTTATCTCAGAAAACTATCCATTTTTCTTCATGGTGCCCTTCTTAGGTCTTTAGGACGTGAGGTTGTAGAATAGACATACTTAAGTAAGGCAGATTACGAGACTAAAGAAACCCAATGGATTACATTTCCTTTTATCTAACTATAAGCAGCTGCGGTTACACTCTGTGATGTAAATAGACTATTGTGGATAACATGGAATAAAAGTAGCCAAAATGGCATATTTGTTCTCCAGGCCTGTTAGTTTTCTAGGCTGCTTAACAAAATATCACAGACCAAGTGGCTTAAAAAACAGAAATGCACCATATTGTCTGAGTTCTGGAGGCTGAAAGTCTGAGATTGAGGTGTCAGCAGCCTGGTTCCTTCTGAAGCTTGTGGAGAACCTGTCCTGGGCTTTTCTCCAGGCTTCTGGTGGTTTGCTGGAAGTTGTTGGTCTGCTTGGCTTGTAGAAGCATCACACTGATATCTGCCCTCATCTTCATATGACCTTTTCCCTGTGTGCGTGTCTGTGTCCAAATTTCCACTTTTTTTTTTTTTTTGAGTTGGAGTCTCACTCTGTCACCCAGACTGCAGTGCAGTGGCCGCTCACGGCCACTGCAGCCTCGACCTGCTGGGCTCCGGCAATCCTTCGGCCCCAGCCTTTCGAGTAGCCGGAATTACAGGCGCGCGCTACCATGCTCGACCGATTTTTTGGTTTATTGTAGAGATGATGTCTCGCTGCCCAGGCGGGTCTCGAACCCATGGGCTCAGGCAATCCACTCACTTCAGCCTCCCAAAGGCGCGGGATTACAGGCTGAGCCACCAAACCCGGCTAATTTCCACTTTTTATAAGAACATCAGGCCTATTGGATTGGGGGCCCACTCTTCTCCTTTATGACTTCATCTTAACCAATTACATTTGCAATGACACTATTTTCAAATAGGCCACTTCTGATGTACCAGGATTTAGGACTTCAACACATGAATTTTGGGGGGATACAATTCAATCTATAAAAGCATTCCATTAGTTTGGGAAAATTTAAATTACTGTTATTGAAAAACCATCATTTAGGTTGGGTGTTCTTTCTTGGATAGATCTTCCTAATGAATAAGACCCATTAGCTTAAAAACTTTTAATGAACAAAGTACAACTTCCAAGCTGCCCAAATAGAAACTCTCATGTGTATCTCTTGTGGTGAAACCTATCTATATGAAATGAGAGAACACCAAGGAAAACAGGTAATGCGTGAGGAGAGAACATGGGCATGAAGACCCAGGGTAGTCAAGGCTAGCAGAAAAGGAGGATTCTGGGAACAGCCACTTTATTACCGGTGCTGGGAGGTACCTGAATGGCTACTTTATAGCAAGACCAGCAGGACCCAAAGAATGCTGGGGGGTTTCAAACAACCTTGCTCCTCCTTCTTCCAGCAGCAGGAGACCATGTGTTATCTCCACGTCCCTCATAAACTTGAGTGTCATCTAGAGGGAAGATTAAGAGAAGACGTAGAACTTCAACTTAGCATTTAGCTGGATCATTTAAACAGTCTGAGTTACCTAGAGACTGTTTAAATGGGCATGCACCAACATTTCTCCATCACTTGACAGATGAGATGCTTTTTCCTCTGATAGCTCTCAGGATGAGGTCTTTTAAGTAAGACCAGAGCAGTTAATAGAAAATAAATAATTTCTTTCTTTCTTAGTTACTTACTTTTCTCTTTTTCTTTCTTCTTTAAAATTTTTTTTTTTTATTACATATCTAGATATAGTATACATCTAAATATAGTGGGTAAATCTGCAATCTCACTATAAAGTTAAGAATTTCTGTTTAGCAATGGGAAGCCAATTAAGTTTTTTTAAGTACAAGTTGTTCGTGTTTTATATTTCAAAATCTCACTTCAGTCAAAGTGAGTTAATAATAGAAGCTTAGAGACCTTTCAGAGACTATTAAAATAGTTAGTGCAAAAGCTTATTGAAAAAATCAGATTTTTAATAAAATAAATATTTTATTATAGTCCTTAGTATATTTATATCTAGAGAGTTGACCACTCTCCCACGGCACCGAGATGACTTTGATACTAATAAAATAATGTTAGAGGAAAAGCAAATCTCATCTTTCAATAAATGCTAAGCCATTTTGAATTCAAACCACATTTTTTTTTTTTTTTTGAGTTGGAGTCTCACTCTGTCACCCAGACTGGAGTGCAGTGGCTGCTCCCGGCCACCGCAGCATCGACCTGCTGGGTTCTGGGGATCCTTCTGCCTCAGCCTTCCAAGTAGCCGGAATTACAGGCATGCGCTACCACGCCCGGCTGATTTTTTGATTTATTGTAGAGATGAAGTCTTGCTGCCCAGGAGGGTCTCGAACCCGCGGGCTCAGGCAATCCACTCACCTCAGCCTCCCAAAGGTGCGGGATTACAGGCTGAGCCACCGAGTCCGGCTCAAACTACATTTAAAAAAAATTCCTTCTCTTCTCAGCAACAGAGCCAACTACTCCAAGAAATTGAAAAAAAACTTGTTATAATAAAATGCTTGCCACATGCATCAAAGTGCACTAGGACCATGCACTATTTTATCTTATTTTAGAGATGTGGGGTACAATTCAGGATTAGGTATATAAGTGATCATTGTACAGGTAAAGTTTAGTCTTCCCTTTGGTCCCTGCTTCACCTGGTTTGAGATCAGGCACTCTTATTGATGTTATGACCCCTGTCCCCATCGGCAGCATCCTGCTACTGTCAAACCCTTTCCTATAGTGTTATGATAAATGTTCAGGGTCCACTTATAAGTGAGAAGATATGGTACTCAGTTTTTTGTTTCTGTGATAAATCACTGAGTATGATAGAATCTAAATTCATTCAACTTGCTGTGAAGTCCATCATTTTGTCCTTTTTTATGACTGCGTAATATTTGATTGTGTATATGTTCCACATTTTAAAAATCCAGTCCACTTTCAGTGGGTAGCATGGTTGGTTCCATGTTTTTACTATTGTGAATAATGCTGCAATAAACATGTGCGCAGATATCTTTTTTGCAGGATGATTTGAGTTTCTCTGGGTATATTCCCTAAAGGGGGATTGGTGGGTCGTATGGAAGGTCTATTTTTAGATCTTTTAGGAATCACCACACTGTTTTCCACAGAGGTTGTATTAGTTTACACACCCACCAACAGTGTAGAAGCGTTCCCCCCCGCCCCTCCAACCTCTCCAGCACCTGTTGTTTTTTTGAGTAACTGATAATAGCTATCCTGACTGGAGTTAGGTGGTATCTCAGTTTAGTTTTAATTTGCATTTCTTTGATGATGAATGAGGCTGAGCATTTTTTCACGTATCTGTTAGCTGCTTGTATGTCTTCTTTTCAGAAGTGTCTATTCATATCTTTTGCCCATTTTTTAAATAGGATTTTCTTTTCGGCACATTTGAATTCCTTGTAGATTCTGGATGTTAGGTCTTTGTCAGGTATACAGTTGGCAAATATTTTTGCCCATTCTGTGAGTTTGGGGATTTATGTTTATGATCCATCTAGAGTTGTTTTTGTGTATGGTAATAGGTAGGGGTCAGCCATATACTCTTTAAAGAAGTGAAAACCCATCAAAATAATTCTGTACCAAAAGATATGTCCCCCATTTGTTTCAGGCTTGAGGCTCTGTTCTTATCTCAGGCACCCCCATGTGTCCAGTCTCATTGTTAATAACTGTCACAATTTATGAAGTTATTTGAATGCAGCCTATTTGGATGGTTGGTAAGTCACACTGATAAGGTTTGGCTATTGAATTAATTAGTAGTGCTTGATTTGACTAATCTTTCCTAGTTACTCTTTTAGCTCGCTCTATCAAATCTTACTTTTGCAAAAGGCTGATACAAAATTTCTCCTGATTTTGCTTTTTATTATCAGTAATCTTTTTTTCCCATGTGTCTAATGCAGGAAGAATATTGAGGTTTCACATTCTGAAGTGCTATTCTGCCATTAAAAACAAAAACTTGATTTCTGCTTGAATCTGTCATTTGTATTTTAATTTAACAAGATTAAATCCAGTGGACTTCTTTTCTTTTCTTTCTTTTTTTATTACACTGGTAATATATAAACATATAATTGATAGAAAATAATTTAAAGATACAGATAAGTAAAGTGTAAAAATAAGCATTTGTACCGACAGCCTAGCGGTAATTGCTGTTAGTTTCATCTTGTTATATATCCTTTTGAACTTCATATTATTGCTATTTGTTAACATGAAAAATCATGCTATATAAAAATCATGCTATATATATTGCTATATGTTAACATTAAAAATCATGCTATAAAATCATGCTGTATATATACTCTTTTGGATTTGCCTCTTTTATTTCGCAATGTAATATGAATGTGTTTCCTTCCAGTAAATATTCTTTTAAAAAATTCTTTTAAAATGATGTCTTAGATTCCATTATATGAATGTGTCATACTTCATAAAGCCCTTATTTTTGGATGTTCAAGCTCTTTTAAATTTTTTATTAAACATTGCAAACATAGCTACATCATTTTACAAACATGGTTGTAAAAACAGCTAAGTATTTTCACACAGCTTTCAAATTAATCGGAAATTCTGTAATAAGTTTGGGTGTCTTAAAATTGACCCTTATTGCCATTTTCCTGGCCATGAAACAGAGTAAAATATATAAGTTACTTTCCCACCTCCAGCATAGAAAAATGCGACACAATGATGCTACAGTGAGAGATCTAGGGAGTCAATTATATCTCCTCAACTCCCAGTAGTACCAATTAGGTCTGCATGACCTGTTTCCCATGTGCTGCAATTCAGAAGGTGTGGACTGCTAATGAACAATGACTCACTAGAACATAATATCCTTGAACCAGTCAAATAAAGTAAGAAGAAAGCTCAACATGTATAACTCCAATGGGAAAAGAGACAGATTTATAGGACATCTAATAGAAAAAATAACAGCTTTCATTTCTGTATATCACCAGTGATTTATGATTCCATTTCTGGCTAGATCCTGACCTGACCATACTGGAAACATCCAGTACTCAGCTTGCTCCTAGAAACCTAATGGTAAACTACAAGATAAATAAGCTAATGATTGAATTGTGGAAACGACCCCAGGGAGACCAGGGTTGCATAGTTCCTATTTCTTCACTTCCTTTTCTATGTGAGGAAAAGGAGAGAGAGAGAATGGAGAGGAAGGGAGAGGAGAGAGACAGAAAGAGAGGGAAGGATAGAGAAAGAAGGAAAGGTGTTGGTTGACTTGGCTCTGGAACTATTCGAGCATAGACTTTCTGGTTATTTCATTTTTTAGATCCTTGTGTCCTTAACTCTTATAGAATCAGTTGGAGCAAGCAAATTAGAAAGTAAACCCACTAAGCAATAACCTTTTGGAGATTATTAGCATTTGGACCCCACCAGAGAAAATCACTATCTGGTAGTAACAATAAGGAAGCATGTACCAGGTTTGCTTCTGATTATCATCTGAAAGACAGAAAATGAGCAGTATAATTTAAAGGCAACTAGTAAGTGCAGTATTATTTCCAGATTACATTGCCAGAAAGCCTCTCTGCTTTAAAAATAGAGTAACGATTTTTTATTTTTTTTTAATTGTAGATATGTGGTGTACAAGTCAGGATTAGTTACATAAGCAGGCTTTGCACAAGTGAATTTTGGACCTCTAACTGGCCCTCATTTCCCCTAGTTTAGGACCAGGTACCCATTGTGATGCTACATGCACCCTCCCTCTTCACCTGTCTTGGCAGCGTCCATCAACTGCTAATCCCTCCCTTGTGTTAATGTGATTAATGTTCAGGTCCCACTTACGAGTGAGAACATGCAGTATTCAGTTATTTGATTTTATGATAAATCGCTAAAGTATGATAATCTCCAACTCCATCCAATTTGCTGTGAGTTCCATGATTTTGTTCTCCTTTATGACTTCACAATAGTCTATTGTGTATGTGTACCACATTTTCTTTATCCAGTCCAGTTTTTTTGGGAAGTGGGATTGGTTCCATGTTTTTGCTATTGTGAATAGCAAGAGTAAAAAATAGCAGCTACAAACATGCATGTGCAGGTGTCTTTTTTGCAGCACGATTTATGGTATATTCCCAGGAGAGGTATTGCTTGGTCGTATGGAAGATCAATTTTTAGTTCTTTTAGGAATCACCACACTACTTTCCATAAAGGGTGAACTAGCCGGCACTCCCATCAATAGTGTAGAAGTGTTCCCTTTTTTCCGCACTCTTGCCAGCATCTATTGTTTTTTGATTTATTGATGAGAGCCATCCTTACTGGAGTTTGGTGGTATCTCATTGTGGGTCTGATTTGCATTTCTCTGAAAATTAGTGAGGCTGAGCAGTTTTTCATGTTTCTGTTGGCTGCTTGTATATCTTCTTTTGAGAAGTGACTATTCATGCCCTTTGTCCATTTTTTAATAGAATTGTTTGGTTTTTTTCCTTTCAGGTCATTTGAGTTCCCTGTATATCCTGGATGTTAGGCTTTTGTAAGATACATAATTAACAAATTTTTTTTTTCCATTCTGTGGGTTGTCTCCTCACTTTCTTGATGGGTTATTTTGATGCGCAAGCTTTCAGTTTGATGAGGTCCCATTTGTCTATCTTATTTTTTATGTCATTTGTTTTTGGGGATTTGATCAAGAATTGAATGCTTACTCCAATGTGTATAAGAGTGTTTCCTCCATTTTCTTGTAGGATTCTTATAGTTTGAGGTTTTATGTCCAGGTATTTGATTCATTTAGAGTTGATTTTTGTATATGGTGAAAGGTAGAGGTCCTGTTTCATTTTTCTGCATGTGGTCAGCCAGTTTTCCCCAGCACCATTTGCTAAATATGGTCTCCTTTCCCCAGTGATTGTTATTGGTGACTTTATTGAAGATGAATTGGTTGAGAGATTGAGTTTTTGCTTCCATAATCTCTGTTCTGTTCAATTGGTCTATGTGCCTACTCTTGTGCCAGTATTAGACTGTTTTGGTTACTGTAGCCTTGTAGTAAAGTTTAAAGTCTGGAAGCGTGATACCTCCTGCTTTGTTCCTTTTGCTGAGTATTGTTTTTCTATTTGTGGTCTTTCTTGTTTACATATGAATTTCTGTATTGTCGTTTCCAGGTCTGAGAACATTAAAAATTGGACTCTAATCCCTTCTGGCTTGTTTCTGCAGATAAGTCTGGAGTAATTCTGATTGATCATTCCCAGTAGGTAGTCCGATCTGTCTCTCTTGCTGCCTTTAGAATTTTTTCTTTCATTTCTACTTTGTGTAGGTGGATTACTATATGTCTAGGGGTTGGTCTTCTCATGTGATGCCCTGCGGGGTTTCTCTGAATCTCTTGTGCTTGAATGGTTGTGTCTCTGGTGAGATGAGGAACGTTTCCTTGGATGACCTCATAGAATGCTTTTTCTAAGGTGTTCTCCATTTCCTTTTCTGCCTCAGGGATACCAGTGAGGCATTGCTTTGGCTTCTTGATATAATTGCACAGCTCTTGGAGGCTTTGTTCCTTCTTTTTGAGTTTTTTTCCCTATATTTTTAACATATTGGGTTAATTCTATGTTTTGGGTTATTCTATATTCAAGTTGTGAGATTCTTTGCTCAGCTTGGTTAATTCTACTCCCTATGCTTGTTAGTTTGTTATTTATTTCAAGGACGAAGTTCTTTATTTCCATTATTTCAGAATGGACATTTTTTGAAATTGAATTGTTAGTTTGTTATTTATTTCAAGGACGAAGTTCTTTATTTCCATTATTTCAGAATGGACATTTTTTGAATTGGCCATTTTTTCCAATTTCATTGAGTTTCACTTCTTGATTCTCTTGATTCCTGTTCATTTTTGCCATCCAATCTTTGATTTCTGAAGTTGTCATCTGAGGCAAGTCGGTCTGGGAGGTTTCCACCGCTTGTGTTCCAATAGCTTTTTTTTAGTCGCTGCCTCTTTAAGACTCTGGGAGCTACCTGTCTTTCTCTGCTGATTGTTCCTCATCTGTGACAGATCTCTTTTCCTTCTCTATAATTCCATTACTCAGTGAGAAAGAGAGAAGCATTCACTTCTGCTGCTTGCTCCACCCTGTGGTTGGATACCATAATTGCAGGTTCTCTCTCACTCTGCTCAACTAGTCAAACTGGTTTTCAGCCCAAGCAGGGCTTCCAATTCTGTTTGAACCTGCAACAGGGCAGAGGGTGGGGCACCCAGAATCTCGCAGCTGCCCGTTGCTTTCTGGCCTCTGTGTGTTCAGAGTCCCCTGCTGGGTGCAAGGTATATGGCTGCTGGGCCTCTACTCTCTGCCTTGTTCAGCTTGAGCAGCACTGGTCTACTTCTCCTCTAGCTGCCAGTGGCTGGCAAGTCAGCTAATTTCACTCTGCATATAGCTCTCTTTCTACCTGGGAAGAGACTGCCAAGGCAACAGTGGCTGGCAGGTGGGTCCATTCCCCGTTGGCAAGTTCTGTTTCTGCTGGCTTTCTTGCCACCGCTAAACTTCTTGGACTAGATCCCCCACCCGCTGTTGTGTGTTGTTGATGACCTGCGGCAGGGAGGGGAGAAGGTGACTCAATTCAGCACATCCCAGAATCACATGGCCCCCACACCTCCCAGAGTGATCTCAGCTCCTATCTGCGCCTAGCTCACGACGGAGGGATGGGATACCCTGGTCCCATGCCTACCTTTTTGTTATTTGTGTGCTCAAGGAGACCCTCGGGGGTTGTGGGGAGTTCCACCTCTCCAAACATGTTCAGGGTGCCTCCTTTAATCAGGGCCCCATCCTCACTCTCTCCCCCACCCTGCAAGAGAAGAGCTGGTCTGTTGCTCCACCCGGTGCCAGTGGCAAGATAGTCTGTTATATCCACCCTGCGAATGGGCCCTTTTGCACCAGGAACCTCTTCACTCCACCTTGCCGACCAGGTTTCCTCCCATGTGAAACTGACATTTCACACACTGTTGGGAGGGAGTGAGAACCATTTCAGCACTCACCCCTCTTCCTCTCCAAACAGATCTTCCTCTTCTGTGCAAGCCTGTTGCCCCACAGTTCATGCAGGGTGGGGGATGGGGCATCTGGAATTCCGCACTTGCCATGTCTTTCTGGAGTCTGTGCACTCAGAGCGACCTTTACTAGACTCACAATGATCAATCCATTCACAAGTGTTCTGGGTCTCTCTAAACATGACAGAATCACTGCTCCCACTCTTGCTAGGTGAGAGTTGTGCAGATTGCTGCTTCCTAGTGGCGGTCTTGACACCTTCGCCTGAGTAATGATCTTTTAAGCATATAAAAATGTTAATGCTTTTTACTCCCATGTATTACTTAAAAGATGTATTATAAAAATTAGCATAGAAATACATATATTTAAAGTAAGCCAATACATAAAGTAGGAGAAATTAATAAAACATATCAAACTGTATAGAAAATAATACAGTAAATACTCATGTCTAGATTATCTAGTTTAGAAAACAATACTTTATCAATACTGTCAAGACTGCTTATGTTTCCTCCACAGTTGCATCATGTCATCTATAAGTAGTGCTGAATATTATGTAACCACTTTGTATATTTTAATTTTGTATAATTTTAAACTTTATGTAAATGGATTGTACTATATAATTTTTTGGAATTTGATGTTATGTTTGTAACATATTTTTTCCCAATAATAACCACATTAATACATGTAGCACTAGGTTTTTTGTTGTGATTTCTATTTTGCTTGACATTATAATATAGCTATTTTGCCTTTTTCTTAGTACATGATTTTCTGTGTATATATTCATATTTTTACCTATGCTTTTGATTTGTTTCTATGTGTGCCTGTTGCTATGGTTTGAATGATTATATCCCCTTCTCAAATTTATATGATGAAATCTAGTCTCTGACAGTATTAAGAAGTAGGGCTTTTGAGAGGAAATCAAGTCATGAGGGCTCCACCAACATGGAATTCATGCCTTATAAAAGAGGCTTGAGGGAGTCTGTTTGCCTAACAAGCTCTAAGCTGACACCAAATCCAGGTGCCTTGGTCTTGGGCTTCCCAGATTCCAGAACTGTGAGCAATAAATTATTAGCAATTTTTCTTTCCAGAGTAGGTTAAAGACAACAATACCAGAGACAAGGTCAATTTGTGCTTCATTTCCTTGTAATTTATCAATGACCATCCTCTTTTAGAGGGTTGAAAGTTCTTTGAAGGATGTGAGAAGAGCCTGAAGCTCTAAGTGCTTCAGAGAAATGGGGTTGCCAGATGAGCGGGTCCCAGAGAGGAAGTAGAGACAATGCAGAAAGTAGATCTCTACTCTACAGTTCTACCTAAACCTGACCTTGGCCATACTTTTCATAAAGTAAAGTAACATCTGTTTCTCTTAAGGATTTACTGTCACTTGTGTAACAAGCAAGCACACTGTTGGCTTCGGAAATAATGGGTTACTTTTTCCTGTTGAGTTCAGAGTTTTCTGTGTAAGTGTTCTCCAGAGAAAGAGAAAGTGAGGGAGAAAAGTTTCACTTTTATAGTTGCTAGGAAGTGATATATTCCTTCATAGGAAGAAGTTGTGTGTGACACATCAGAAGTAGAATCTTTGGGCTCCTGCTGGGGACCAGCATAGCAACTGCTATAAGAACAAAATTGTGGCTGAGCACGGTGGCTCAGCCTGTAATGCCAACACTTTGGGAGACTGAGGTGAGAGGATTGCCTGAGCCAGGGGTTCGAGACCACCCTGGGCAACTTGGTGAGACCTCATCTCTACAATAAATCACAAAAAATTAGCTGGGCATGGTGGTGTGCATCTGTAGTTCCAGCTACTTGGAAGGATGAGGTAGAAGGATCACCTAAGCCCAGCAGGTCGAGGTTTCAGTGGCCAGGAGTGTGCCACTGCACTCTAGCCTGGGTGACTGAAAAAAAAAAAAAAATAACAAAATTACAATAGACCTCTTGATCAAAATAATTTAGAAAATTGAGTCCTCTGGAACTAGGTCTTTATTGACTTATGTATTTTAGTTCAGGTTATGATTTCAATGAGAGTGTTCAATTAGAGCTGTATTAAAGGCTTGCTTTCCTTGAATGAGTTAAATCTGCCAAAATCATCTCCTTCTTGCACCAACATACACTTTCAGATAACAGTCACTGGCAGCTGGCTGGTAATGTTTCTTTATTCGGTGTCTAACACTTACTCTAAGTGTTCTCTTCTTCCTAGAGTATTTACTTCAGTGCTAAGGATGGATATTAGAGATGTGTGCTAAGGGTTATCAGTTTAGAAGCAGCCTTGCATTCCCTTGGGATCCTGCCCAGCTATCTTCCTATCTTCTCCTTTTTATCATGGGCTTTGGAAATTCCTAAGAGATTCATAAATAGTAAGAGACACTGAGAAAAAAAAACTCATAGGGTACTGGGAAAATACTGAGTTTATAGGAATAGAAACTGGTTGAACCAGGAAAAGATGGTAGATTTGGAGACATTTATAGCAGTGGGTTGCTGTTTAATTTGTATTAGAATGACTGAAATGAAGTATCTGCCTTCTGAACAACCTAAAGTGTGGAAGGATGCCTTACTCACCTTTTTATCTGCAGTGAGTGGGTGCCCAACAGAATAGGCATCTACTCAAATCTAAATTGAAAGGAATATTTATAACCCACACTTCAGAAGATCAAAAAATAAACAAACTAGAAAGAAATATTTGAAACTCAATTTTCCACTTATGGTCACTGAGAAGAAAAAGCTATAAAATGAAATAAAATAATGATCCATATTCCAATAGTCTTGAACAGAATTTTGGGGGATTCCTATTTAAAGTTTGTTGTAATCAGTTTTTGGTTTTTGAGTTGAGGCTCACCCTGTCAGCCAGACTGGAGTGCACACAACCACAGCTCACCATAGCCTTGACTTTCTGGTCTCAGTCAATCCTTCCACCTCAGCCTCCCAAGTAGCTGGGACTACAGGCACACCTAACAACACCTGGCTAATTTTTGCAGAGAGGAAATCTCGCTCTGTTGCTGGGGCTGGTCTTGAACTCCTGGGGTCAAGCAATTCTCCTGCTTCAGCCTCTCAAAGTGCTGGGATTATACGTGTGAGCCACCACACCCAACCATAATAGTTCTTTATGCTAAAAGTAGATTTACAAATGATTAACTCATGATCTAATGGCTTAATCAGAAACTTGTAAGTATGTGTTTTTATGATTCAGTCTTGTTAGCATCATGTTATCTCCATTTGTTTTTTTCTCGAATCCTCCACACACTGTACTTAACTAGGAGTTACTAAAGCAATGGTCTCTTCAATTATTGATTTGAGTAGAATTGGTATTCTTCTTTAAATGTATGGTAGAATCCAGGGCTTTTCTTTGATGAGAAACTATTAATTACTCATTCAATTCTCTTACTAGTTATTGGATATTTGGATTTCCATTTTTTTATGATTCAATCTTGTTAGGATCACATTATCTCCATTTTTTTCCCCCTCGAATCTTCCACACACTGTACTTATTAGGATTTACTAAAGCAATTGCCTCAAGTGGGTGTAGAAATAGAAAGGAGCTGTTGGTCGGATCCAGAAAACACATTCCTCGGATGATCCTTCAGGGTATACCCACCTTACCTCCAAAAGGCTATGCTAGCTACATGTGTTTAATCGTCACACGTCACCAAAACTCCAAAGTCAGAGTGGAACTTATCCACCAAAATCATTTTCAAGTCAACGGAGTTGCTTCCTGATTCTGACTATGTGTCCTCCCAGAAAATAAGTATCCAAGTGGCTGTGCTTGCTTAAAGGTTTAAGATGATTTGCAATCGTTGAAGTACACGTTACTAACTGTAGACACCATGATGTGCAATAGATCAGAACAAATTCCTCCAAGCTAACTGAAACTTTGCACCTGTTGACCAACGTTTCATCTTTCCACATCCTCCCCTTTCTTCCCTAATGATTGCCAGCCTCTGATAACCATCCTTTTACTCTCTATGTCTATGAGTTTGAAGTTTTAGATTTCACGTAAAAGTGAGATCATACGACATCTGTCTCTGTGCCTGGCTTCTTTCCCTTAGCTGATGTCCTAAGTTTGTCCTAGCTAATGTTCTCTAGCTTCATCAATGTTGTCGCAAATAACAGAATTTTCTTTTTATTTTTTACCACATTAAAAAAAAATCCATTCATCCATTGATGGACACTTGGGTTGTTTCCATATCTTGGCTATTCGGAGTAATGCTTAAGTGAGATTAGGAGTACAGATGTCTCTTTAACATACTAATGTCAATATACTGTACCCAAAGGTGGGATTGCTGAAACATATCTCAATTCTACTGATAGATTTTTAAAGAAGCTCTCTAATGTATTCCCAAATGACTATACTAATTTATAACATCATCAGTAGTATAGGAGGGTTTCCCTATCTTCACATCCTCACCAACGCTTACTTCTTGTCTTTTTGAAAATAGCCAATCTAATAGGTGTGAGGAGATAGCTTACTGTGGTTTTAATGTGCATTTCTCTAATGATTAAAGATGTTGAGCATTTTTTTCTTATACTGCTGGCTATTTATATATTTTTTCTTTTTTAGAAATGTCTTTTCTGATATTTTGTCCATCTTGCTATTGAGTAGTTTGTGTTCCTAGTATATTTTGGATATTGATCCCTTGCCTGAGTATGATTTGCAAATATTTTCTCCCAATTTGCTGGTTGTCTCTTCACTCTCTTAATTGTTTCCTTTGCTATGTAGAAACTTTTTAGTTCAATGAGATTCTATTTGTCTATTTTTCCTTTTGTTGCTTGTGCTTTTGGGCTTATCTCTGAGAAATCACTGCCCAGACTGATGTCATGGAGATTTTCCCCTACACTTTCTTCTAGTAGGTTTTAAGTCTTACGTTAAAGGCTTTAATCCATTTTGAGTTGATTCTTGTATAAGGGGTGAGATAAAGGCCCATTTTCATTCTTCTGCATGTAGATATCCAGTTTTCTTACTTTTCTGCATGTAGCTATCCAGTTTTCTTACCATTTATTGAAGAGACTGTTTTTCCCCATTGTGTATTCTTGGCATTTTTGTTAAAAATTAACTGTAGATGTGTGAGTTTATTTCTGGGCTCTCTATCCTATTCTGCTAATACATGTGTCTGTTTGTATGTCAGTATTATGCTGTTTTGATTACTATAAATTTGCAACACATTTTGAAATTCAGTAGTGTGATACCTCCAGCTTTGTTCTTTTTGTTCAAGATTGTTTTGACTATTGGGGTCTTTTGTGGTCCCATCTGAGTTTTAGGCTTGTTTTTTCTATTTCTATGAAGAATGACATTGGAATGTTGACAACGATTGCATTAAATCTGTAGACTGCTTTAGGTAGTATGACATTTTAACAATATTAGTTCTATGAATATAGGATATCTTTTCATTTATTTGTGTTACCTTCAATTTCTTTCATCAATGTTTTATTGTTTTCAGTATACAGATCTTCTATTTCTTTGGTTAAATTTACATCTAAGGTTTTTTGTTTTGTTTTATTTGTTTTGGATGCTATAAATGTGATCATTTTCTTAATTTTTTACATAGTTTGTTATTAAGATTTAGAAACACAATTGATTTTTGCATGCTGATTTTGTGTTTTGCAACTTTGTTGAATTAATTTATTAGTTCTAATAGTTTTAGGGTATAATCTTCTGAATTTTCTATATAAAAGATCTTGTCATCAGCAAAGAGAAATAACCTCACTCCTTCCTTTTCTATTTAGATGCCTTTTCTTCTTCTTGCCTGATTGTTTTGGCTAAGATTTCCAGCACTATGTTAGAAAGAAGTGGTAAAACTGGGCTTTCTTGTCTTGTTTCTGATTTCAGAGGAAAAGTCTCCAACTTTTCACTAAGTATAATGTAACCTCATTTGTTGAGAGGGTTTAACATAAAAAGAAGTTGAAGATTGTCAAATGCTTCTTCTGTGTCAGTTGAGATGATCATATGATCTGTGTACTTCATTCTGTTAATATGATGAATCATATTTATAGATTTATGTATGCTAAGTCATATTTCCATTCCAGAGGTAAATCCCATTTAATCATGGTAAATGATCCTTATTGGATGCTTGGATTTCCATTTTTTTATGGTTCAATCTTGTTAGGTTATATAGTTCTAGGAATTATCTATTTCATATAGGTTGTCCAATTTCTTCGTGCATAATTATTTATAGTAGTCGTTTATAATCCTTTGTATTTCTGTTATCAGTTATAATGTCCTCTTTTCATTTTGATTTTATTTGAGTCTTTTCTCTTTTTTCTTAACCTAGCTAAAGATTTGTCAATTTTATTTACTGTTCCAAAAAGCCAATTGTTAGTTTGTTAATTTTTTTCTATTATTTTTTAGTCTCTATTTTAGTTATTTCTGATTGGATCTTTGTTCTTTCTTTCCTTCTGCTAACCTTGGGCTTAGTTCTTTTTTTTTAGTTCCTTTTGGTATATCAGTCAGTTGTTTATTTGAGATATTTCTTTTTTGTGTACATAAACTTCCCTCTTCAAATTATATCCCACTTTTGTTGTATCCCATAAGTTTGGTATGTTGTGTTTCCATTTTCATTTGTCTTACAATATTTTAAATTTCTCTTTTAATTTCTTCTTTGACTCAGTAGTTGTTCAGGAGCATATTGCTTTATTTTCACATATTTGTTAATTTTTCATGAATCTTCCTGTTATTGATTTTTAGTTTCATACCATGTGGTCAGTAAAGATACTTAATATGGGGGTCTTAGTTTTTAGAGTTCCAAATCAATATAGTTGGTCGGATGACCTTGATGGCTACCTACAACTCCACAACAAGATATTTTTATTGTAACTTGTGGAAGAATGCCCTCTTCCTCTACTGAATCGAGTCAAATCACTGTTTTTTTAAATTTATATATTTCCTGCCCATCTGAAATTGAGTCAAATTAGTTTTGTTTTTCATGCAATTAAACTACTGCCATGAATAGGTGTAATAAAAATATTGTAGTGTAATGTTCTCTACTATATTTCAAGGAAAGTCACTAGATGGCAGTTAATCATTATATAAAAGTATAAAGACAATAATAATAAAATTAGTAATATACATAGCCCTATGTACATGGACTAAGAACATTCTTGTGAAAAAGATTAATGTGCATAAATTCTAAAAAAAAAAATTCTAGGCATTTAATTAAAAACAAAAAACAGCCTTCCTCCATCCATCTAAACAAAAACAACTTCTCAAACTTCCCTCTTCCATGTCACCATGACTCAGGATCAATTTGTTTTTATGACCATTAAAGGCTCAACATTTGTAAACTCAACTCTCTTCAGATTTTGTCAGTAACACAAAAGGGAGAAGGATGAGAAGAGGCAGAAGCAGCCAACAGAGAAGAGAAAGGACCGAAGAAAATGAGAAAGAGAGGGGGAAAGTATGTAAAATTTTGAAGTTATTTTAATTTTTAGAGAAGAGTCTCTGACCTCATTGAAAACACATTGAAAATGGCTTTTCTTTTTGTTGTTGTTTTGTTTTTGAGTCAGGATCTAACTCTGCCCCCTAAGATGGAGTGCAGTGCCTTGATCAGGACTCACCTCAGCCTTGACCTTCTGGGCAGCTTCCAAGTAGATGGAGCTACAGGCATGCACCACCAAGCCTGGGTATTTTGTGTGTGTGTGTGTGTGTGTGTGTGTGTGTGTGTGTGTGTGTGTGTGTGTGTACACACATTCGTACATGTATGTGTGTAGATATGGGGTCTCCCTATGTTGCTTGGGCTGGTCTCCAACCCCTGGGCTCATGCAATCCTTTTGCTTCAGTCACCCAAAGTGCTGGGCTTACAGGAATGAACCACTACACCTGACCTTATGAATGTGAGTAGTTCTTCCTGACTCAACCTAAGAATAGAGCATTGAATTCAAGATTGACTAGCAATACCTAATACAAGAAAGTTCTATTTGATGTTTACTAAGAACTAAGACAAGATACATTTCATCTTGAAGGCGTTTTTTGATAGGACCCTTAACTTGTTGCCTTTTTCAAATGCTTCACTGGTGAGCAGCCAGACATTTAAACTTGATTTCTGTTTTTCTACAGTCTTTATAATAAAATTAAAAATAAAGAAGCAACATGTCCAAATATGAAAGAAAAGTCTTAGTACTCTCACCCACAAAAAAAAAAAAAACAAAAACAAAACTAGATTTAACCCAAACTACTTGGAGGGTGATTTGTTATATATAAACAAATTCTATTTATTATCTTTTTAGGGCTTCTCTATATAAAAATGCTTACTCTTGGCAAGTGGCACTTTCCTATGTTTTTTTTAATAAGATATCTTCCCCTTCTGTTCACAGAATCAAAGGTTATTTTTCTTTAGATGGAAATATTGTGCTTTTATTGATACTCATTAGGTCACTTTGTTAGTTTACTGTCAGGACATGAAGTATTATTAGTATTCTTTCTTTTGCTAATGAAGTCAATTTTTGAATGCATAGAGTCAGAATTTTGTTTTGGAAAGAAGATCGATTCTGGATCTAATACTTGATGAAATAGACGGGAGTAATTCACAAATCTGTGTCTCACTTAAAATGAAATCAATGGACACAATATAGCATTGTCCATCTCAAATTTTGTGATTAGAGTAAAACACACAGAGAAACAAGGTAACTCTTGAGGCAAATTATTACACTAAAATTCTCCCTCACAGTGGAGCTGTTCATGGTTGTCAGATTACTGGCTGCATATTATTGCCATGTGGGGTAGGCAAAGATTACTAAATTTATTTAGCAAATATGAACCAAGACATGCATTAGTTGTTAAGGATACAAAACCAAGTAAATTACAACCCTTGTCCTTGAACACGTTTGGCAGTGTTTGCAGATAAATGTAGGAATTGAGTCCAACTGTTATGTCATAGTAAAGTAAGGAGGAAGTATGTATTTAGACAAAATAATTCAGGGATTGAAAATGTTTGCTGATCATATTTGTTTCCTATTACTGCTGTAAGAAGTTGCCATAAATTTTGTGGTTTTAAACATCACAAAATCTCAGCTAGGCATGGTGGCTCACACCTATAATCTCAGCCCTTTGGGAGGTTGAGACAGGAGGATTGCTTGAATTCAGAAATTCAAGACCAGCATGAATGACATAATGAGATCTCATCTCTACAAAAGAAAAAAAAAATCAGCCAGGTTCCAGCTACTCAGGAGGCTGAGAAAGGAGGATCTCCTGAGCCTGGGAAGTTGAGGCTGTACTGAGGAGTGATTGTGCCACTGCACTCAAGCTTAGGCAACAGAGTGAGACCCCAATTTAAAAAAAAAAATCTCAAATTTATTATTTTGTAGTTCTGAAGGTCAGAAATCAAAATGGCTCTGAAGCAGGCTAAAATCAAGGGGATGGCTGGGCAGAATTTCTTTCTGTAAGCTCTAGAGGAATGCATTTTCGTGCATTTTCCAGCTTCTGGAGGCCACCTGCATTTCTTGGCTCATGCTGGCTTTCTTCTGTTGTCAAAGCCAGCAAAGGCCAGGCCAATCTTTTTCACATCATGTCACTCTGACACTCATTATTATTACTCCTCCTTCACTTATAAGGATTTTGTGATTACTGAGGGCCCACCCAAATAATCCAAGACAGTCTCCCCATCTCAACAGCCATTCACTAGCAATTTTAATTTCCATCATGACCTTAATTCTCCCTTGACATGCAACATGACATAGTCACGGTTTCCATGGATCAGAATGTGGACATGTTTGGAAAGCCATCATTCTGCCTACTGCACTGATGGAGTTGTAAATCTTGACTTTGTATTTAGCTTTCACGAAAGATTCCAGTTAATCTTACTCATGCTATGGCCATTTTAAAACACAAAATTAGTTCCATAAATTTGAAATCCTCCAGAAACCTGATACAAGTCTTTGAAAATTCATCCAGGACACAAAGGAGAACTGGATTACAACACCTCTGGCATTGCTTTTATGATACTGTGAGCCTATAGTCCCAATCTCTATTTTTAATTCTAATTCTTTCTGACCATGTGTTGTTTCAGTATGTGCAACTCCAAGAAGCTAATGTTTTATTAGTATCATGTGTTTATTACAGACCATGAGTCATAAATTGCCTCCCAGAACCCCAAGGTCTTAGAAACTTTAATTCTAATTCATAGGTCTTTGATGGTATGACTATAAAAAATAAAACAAAGTCTTTTTTTGTAAACCAAGGCAGTACTTCAGTTAAAACTGATACTACTCTTCAGTATTGAATATAATTCTTGCTTCCAAACAAGATGATGTTAAGAAATTATAACAACTAATTACTCACATTTCTCTATGAGGGTGATCTCTAATCACAGAATTTCATGAGTACTCTCCCAAGTTCTTACTTGCAAAACCAAATCCAATTTTTTTTTAGAACTAATAAGTTGAGGATAAATAGTGCAATTATAGGAGGCATCATAGGGCTGAGCATGACATCCTAAAGAAGAAAACTAAATTTGGATTTTGAGGATTCTTGACATGAGATTACTCAGTTCTTTTCAATTAAGAAAAAATTTTGACATCAAGATGTTGACTTTCCCTGGTTACCCTGTCCATTATAGCAATGCCAGGCCTGGAAGGCAAGAATATTGGTTCCTTGACTCTTTTATATCTTTAAAGTACATCTACCCAGCTGGGAGTAGTGGCTGATGCCTGTAATCCCAGTATTTTGGGAGGTTGAGACAAGAAAATTGCCTGAACCCAAGGGTTCAAGACCAGCATGGTCAGTATGGCGAGATCTTGACCCTACAATAAATAAAAAAATTAGCTGGGCATTGTGGCGCATACCTATAGCTCCAGCTACTTGGTAGCTGAAGCAGAAGGATTGCCTGAGCCCAGCAGGTAGAGACTGCAGTGGCCATGACTGTGCCACTGCACTCCAGCCTGGGCAACAGAGTGAGACTCTGACTCAAAAAAAAAAAAGTACATCTACCCCACAAGGTAACTTCTACCTCACACACCTATTATGACAGAAGCCACATAGTAAAAACCCAAACTCTCTTTTGAAATACCATTTGATATTTGTTACTATAAAAGTATACTTGTTAATTGTGGACATTGAAATAATTCTAAAATTTAAAGAATTAAATCACCCATACCTGTTTGTGGTTATGTTTTTGTTATATTTCTCTCTACTTGGTAGTAATTACTTCTTAAATGATATGAAAGGAATCAGTAAACCTTAGCATCTTCCTGTTTTTTATTATTCATAATTCAACCAGCCTTCTTTTACCAACTTGCTTGAAAATCTTATAAACAGTTCTGCAGAGCCTAAAAGAATAATAAACCAAATTTGTATGCTTTTAGAAAATCAGAAATGGAGTTTATGTAAGCATCACCTTTCCGCCTTTCCTAACCTCCAGTAAACTGTATGACATTATTTTTTTTTTTGAAAAATAAAGAAAAGTCTGAGTATTTATTTTGTGCAAACATTCTGTTTGCTCTGGGAAAACAAAGAGGTATAAAACATGGGTTTGTCTTCAAAGATTTTGTAGTATGATTGCGTAGAATGACATACCTTCAAAGATAATATCCATGAAAGAAAACAAATTATTAAGGACCTATTGAGGGCTTTACACAGAACTACTGAAGGAATTTAGGAGGGATTATTCTGATTTACAGCAGAAAGGCAGTGCGGAAGGGCTTCATGAAGGTCAGATCTGAGTTGTTCTTTCTTTTTTTCTCAATGTTTTTTATTTTGATATTGTGGGTTACAGTTAAGGGTTAGGTATACAAATATGCTTCATTTAGGCCCCCTTGTTGATAACAGGTGTCTCCCCTTCCCCAGATAGATGTTCTTTCAGTAAAGAAGAGGACTTCTTTCATTCACTTTTCCTCCTTTGTTTAACAAATACTTGGTGATTACTTACTGGAGAAAATGCAGGCCACAAAGTTTGGTTTGGGTTTGAAGACTGGTAAGAATGACTACTGGGACTTGGTTCAGGTGACCTTCACTTCAAATTACTCTCATTATCAGCAAACAAACTGGCTAAAGGTTGAGCATGAGATTAAGACTAAACATAAGCAGCTGGGGCTCCCCCAGGTCTCCTTGGTTCCTCCTGGGTGCTAGGGGACTCCTGAATTTCAGCTTACAGGGAAAAAAAAATCCATCAAGTCAAATGGACACTTTTCAATGTTGGGAGTTGAGCAGAGCCATATCAGTTTTCCAGGGTCTATACCGCATGGCCTAAGAAAACCAGTGCCATGCCACAGTTACATACGTTCACATCTTATTTCCCTCTGTTTTGGGTCCACCCAAGATTTCAAGGTGGAAGTTCTGGTAATTATCCAACACAGGACTAATGCTTAGCACTATGTACTATGGGGAACGGGACAAATGAGGTTCCCATCTTCATGAAGTCTAAGTTCTGTGGGAGGTTAAATGAAATAGACAGTGGAAAGAAGTGTCAAGAAGAAATGGTGAATGCATTTAGGGCTGTGGATGTATAGCTTGCTCATGAGATAGTAAATGAATGTCCATGATTGTCTGAAATAGAAACTACATGTACAGGAATGGGGGGGTAGGTTGTATCATTTCGTAGAAGTCATATAATGAAGATTTTTTTTATCCCAGAGAAAGGTGGCCTTCACTTCAATTTATTAACATATCAACAAACAAGCAGGCTAAAGGTTGGGCATGAGATTAAGACTAGACATAGCTGGGCTCGGTGGCTCAGCCTGTAATCCCGTGCCTTGGGAGACTGAGGTGAGTGGATTGCCTGAGACCGCAGGTTCGAGACCTGCCTGGGCAACTTGGCAAGACCTCATCTCTACAATAAATCAAAAAATTAGCTGGGTGTGGTAGCGCGAGCCTGTAGTTCCAGCTACTTGGAAAGCTGAGGTGGAAGGATCACCGGAACCCAGCAGGTCGAGGCTGCAGTGGCTGTGAGTGGCCACTGCACTCTGGTCTGGGCGACAGAATGAGACTCCAACTCAAAAAAAAAAAAGACTAGACGTAAGTAGTTGGGGCTCCCCCAGGAGAGAACATTGTACTAAAAACACTGGGGAGTTGTTTTGAAAGATAGAGATGGCATTTTTGAGAAGGTTAAACTGGCCACAGTGTGAAATGAATTGTGGATATACCAAGGGGAAAATTCTAGTTAAGAGATTTTTGTAATATTTTAGGAGGAAGATAGTAAGAGTAGGGTCTAATAGGGTAACTCTGAAGAGGCAAAAGGAGGAATTATGAGAGTGACATTATAAAAGAACGTTAAACAGAACTTAGCAGTGTGATAGTTGACTGACTACATGAAGGTTGAGAGAGGAATTGAGGATTCTCTGATACATGTCTAAGCCTGATTTTCCTAGTATGTAGATACTGAAGACAATGCTCACTTGGTAACATTTTATTTGCAAGTGACATTTCAGAGAGGAAAAAAAAAAGAGGGAAAATGGAAAGATAGACTAGAAGAGAATGAAATCAAATACCTGTTGGCCATAGCTTTACAAGAAACACAGATGGCTGCTTAGTCACCCAAGACTTTTCTGTAAAGGCTCTATGGAATCACTTTGACAACTATATGATGGAGAGGAGGAAAGAATGAAGTAAATTTTATCTATCAGGGACTTTCTCTCTTCTATCTCTTATTGGTCCAACTTCATTCCACAAGGCATTAATTCCCCTACATGATGGGGTTATGCTACTCACTTCTCCAGGCAGCCTTTGGGGCAGCCAGATCTCAGGAAAGTTGAGCTGGCAGCTAGGGTGCTGGGTAAGCCTGCCAGCTGGTCTAAGAGCTGCCTCTCCTGCCCATTACCTCAGGCATGGCTGGGTGAGCCAGTACAAACATGGACTGTATCTCAGGACTCAGCCTCTGCCATGAAGGAGATAACAGAATTCAATGAACTTATTTCTAGGGAAGAGCAGAACTTCCTCTCTGTGGTTACAGTAATGCAGCTGATGCCAGATATTCACCCTGGAAGATCACCAGAAGAGGATGGGCCAGTGAATGTAGTGACGAACAAACCTGGGTCTGGTGTCGCTTGGATCATGATGCACCATGCATCAGGACAAGAAAATCTCTAGAAGGGGATGTCATTTCCTGAGAAAGAACATGAATGGCTTGCCTTTACACACTTGGCTGTGATCCTGTGGTGATATCCTATATCAGGTATCAAATAATCATAGATAAATGAAAAATTAATGCTTATAGGGAAAAAACATGTTTTAAAATTTTATTTTAGGCATAGTGGATGGTAAGATTCAGATAAGTTTGATAGTTTTGCAAATGTCACAAAGCAAGTTGGTTATAGAAAATGAATTCCTCCCCTATAGGCTATTAGCCACATGAGAGACTCTAGAACTCTTGAATTTTTATCCTTCATTCTCTGGTGAGAGTGGGCCCAGCTATTTTACCTCTCAAATGGAACTGTTGGACAATGTAATCCCCGGCATCTCTACCAGCTCCGATAGTCTCCTACTCTCTGATGAGATCAGGAGAGCAATGTGGCTGGCCAAAGAAATAGATCCATAAATATCGAGAATGTTTAAGAGCCGGGAGGGAAAAATGATGACAGGGAACAAGAGGTCAATGATTAAGCTTCACTCTACCTCCTGATACATGATGTGGAAGGAAGAAGGGAAACCACAATACCCACAAAGAAGAAGTGGGTGTGAAGCAGAAGAAGGATAGGAAAGTCCCTTGGCTGAAGCAGGAGGAAGGACTGAAAGACTGATTAAATATGGCAAATGCCACAGACATTGTGGTGGATAGAGACTGGGAAAAGGCTGTGAGATTTGATCATGATATTTGACAACAAGAATCATTATATATGAAGGACTTAAAGTCCAGTGGTCAAAAGCTTGAGCAGTAAATTGTTTCTAAGAGGATGGATATAAAAGGGGAGGCAATACTGAATGTATATAGTTCAAGGATACATTAGAGTAACAGATGTGGAGAACTGGGTCTATATAACCGTAATCATAGGTAGGAGAAAGGGAGCGAGAGATTGACGATTTGTAAAAGAAGATTTAGTTAATGGAATAAAGTTCCAGAAGGTATAAGAGGCAACATACCCATGGGACAGATAGAGAGGCTGAGTCCTGTCACCCCAGTACTTTGGGAGGCCAAGGTGAGGGATCACTTGAGCTCAGGATTCAAGACAAGTCTGGGCAACATAGTGAAATCTGGTCTCTACCAAAATATCAAAAAATTAGCCAGGTGTAGGGGTGCACATTTGTGATCCTGGCTACTCCAGAGGCTGAGGCAAGGGGATCGCTTGAGCCCAAGATTTTGAGACCAGCCTGGGCAACATAGTGAGACCTTGTCTCTATCAACAAATTAGCCAGGCATAGAGGTGCACACCTAGTCCTAGTTACTACAGAAGCTGAAGCAGGAGGATCACTTCAGCCCAGGAGTTCGAGACCAGCTTAGGAAATATAGTAAGAACTTGTGTCTAAAAATAATTGCAAAAATTGACCGGGCTTGGAGGCACATGCCTATAGTCCCAGGTTATTAGGAGACTGAGGTGGAAGGATTGTCTGAACCCAGGAGGTTGAAGCTGTGGTGAGATGTGATCATGTCACTGCACTCCAGCCTGGGTGACAGAGATTACAACTCAAAAAAATAAAAAAAAGAAAAGGAAGAAAGGAAAGAAAGAAAGAAGGAAAGAAAGAAAGAAAGAAAGACGAAAAGAAAGAGAGAAAGAAAAGAAGAAAGGAAAGAAAAAGAAAGAAAAAAAGAAGGAAGGAAGAAAATGAAAGAAAAGAGGATAGCAGGGTAAGAGAGATGGGACTGCCAGGGGAGGGGAGTGTGGAATAGAAGTTTTCCCACTGTGGCTGGGGGGCTTATTGAGGTGTGATTTGCATAAAGATTGATGGAAATAAAAGAGAGCCAGGAGAAGAATGTTTTAAGAAGAGGGCACAGCCTGGAGTGTATGAGGAATGGTGGGGAGACTGTCATTTTCTGTGTACGGCAGGCACATCACACCGGATACCTTCCCTCCATGTGGTAGCACAACCTACTTGGCCATTTTTGTGCATTACTTCTAAAACACAGGAGTCTGTATTGCAGGCATTACCTGTGCAAAGTCTTGGTTGTAAAACATATAATTTTTTTTACCGAATCTGATCTCAAGCTAGAGGAATAAAGAAAATGAAACTTTACTTCACTCTTTGGTGATTTGGGTGTTCAGGATGATAGATGTTTAGCTATATAAAATGTTTACCTGGGATTTTAAGTCTTTATTGTGTAGGAGGGGCTTCTGAAGAAAGCAATCATTCAAGAGACCTTAGTAGTAAAATGTATCCTTATAAACTGATAGGAGAACCCTCCAGCTTTCTTGTTGAAATGCTTGACTGGATAAGCCCCTGGGAATTCATAGATTTTTTTTGATGAAAGCTTTGGACTATGAGGCTATGAAATTGGGGCATTGAGTCAAGGTTGCTTATGTCTTCAGGAATCACGGTGACCTGATCTTGGATCTTGATTATATTGGGGTTATGAGTGATTGGGAAATTGACCAAAGATTGAAAGGCTATTATGAATAGTGACTGTTTAATTAGTAGTTGTAAGATTGTACATTGTACTAAGCATTGCTGCCTTATTCGAAGAGAACTGCCTGATATGGAATTATCCCTAAAGCATAATAATTCTTTGGTAAATGTTTCCTAAGTATTTATAATAATGAAACAGACAAACAAACAAAAAAGGATTTATGAAGATCAAAACAAAATTATTAATCCACAGTTAATCCCAGGAACAAGTTGTAAAATTACGTTCATTACAGGAAAGCTCTGCTTACTTTATCATTTTAAGAAATAAATAATTTAAAATAGAGTTTGAAGAAATTTATAACTAAAGACAAGGACAAAGCCCAGAAGTCAGGGTGTAAGTGACAGTATTATTTGATAAACCTCCCTGGTATTTCTGCTGTCTGTTACATATTTGTTTATAGGAGTTCAGTGAAGAATGTTTAATTTATCAAAACAAAATTATCTTTCCAAGATGTTCTTATAAACAACATTAAGACCACATTTTCTAGGATGAATTCATGCCTAGACATAATTAGGAATTGACACTATAATTTTCCAAACCACATTGCCAGTGAAGTTAGCAATGCAGAGATATTCAGGTTGTCAGACGTCCAGGAGTTAGTCAAGAATGGCCAGTACTATCCTGGATAATGTAAGTGCTCATGACTTCTGCAAAGAATCAGTCATTCTCGCTCACTGTGTTATGGTTACACTGGAAGTTTTTTTTTTTACCCTGAATAGCCAATATTTAAGGTGCAAGTTAGTTTGGCTTTTGCTTTCTCCCTTAAGGAGTTTGCTCAGCCTGAAACATCTGTCCCCTCTCCTCCCCTCGCTTCTTCTTTTCTCTCCTTCTTTCTCCTCCCCTCTCCTCCCCTCTCCTCTCTTCTTCTTACCCCTCCTTTCTCATCTTCTCCTCTCCCCTCCACTCCCTTAATCTTTGAAGTTGTCATCCTAATTGATACAGTTTAAAGCTCAAGAGCGTTAATGGGTCACTGTGATCTTCTGAAGGCCAGTTTATTACACATCAATGGCTTTTTGATGCTCTTAAGAGCTAAGGATGGCTCATTTGATTCTTTCTACCTGCCTAGTCTTATCTGCCAGTCTCACCACACATACCAAGAACTATCTGATGAAGAGGCTGGGCCAGGAAAGAATTTCTAGTGGAAGTGATATATAAGCTGAAACTTCAAGGGTGAACAGAAGCTACCCAGGCAATGAAGATAGCTAAGAATGTTTCTGGAAGAGGAGAGAGATGCTGGAATAATTGTACTATGGATCCCTGTAATATGGTGGATCACAGTGGTGTGTTAAAAGCTCTTGGGTGGCTTTATGGAGAACAAGCTACCGAGAGGAATGGAGGTAAGCAAGTGAGGAGATAATCCAGGTGGGTGATGAGGGCTACTTGGAGTCGGTTGATGGTGGGAGCCACTGGAAGAAGAGAAAGATATGAACAATTATTAGATGGCAGGTTAAATGAAATTTGATTTCTAACTGAATACAAGAGTGAAAGAAAGAAAAGAGTCAAGGAAAACTGAGGTTTCTGGCTTGGGCAACTGGTTGAAGGGTGATGTCATTCACTTAGAGAGGGAACTCCTAGGGAGAAGATGGAAGAAAGGTGGAGGTGATTGAGTTTATTTGGGGACACCTCAAGCTCAAAGTATCAGGAAGCCAACAAGGTAGCTGTGTCAAATAGGCAGGTATTCACAGAAGCCCGGGGCTCAACAGAGAAATCTAGTTTCCTGACTAGTAATCATCGAAGTTGATAAAATCACTGGCAGGGCATGTGTAGAGACAAATAGAAGGTGACCTAGGAATAAACCTTGAAGAAACATTTCACATTTCAAGGGCAAGTAGAAGAGGACCTTTAAAAATTACCTGAGAGAAAATGAGTTGAGAATAATGGAAGTCAAGGGAAGGAAGGTGTGATCAATCAAAGAAGGGGTGGTGAAGATTCCTTAGCAGACCTATTAAAAATGAATTCACCAGTAACTCTCAAAGCAGTGGTTTTAGTGCCATGGCAGGGGAAGAAGTTGAATTTCAAGCTGGATTGCAGTGAATTGAAGAGAGAGAGAGATAAAAGGGAACAGAAATTAAACTTGATAACGTTTTCAAGAAGCTTCACTGAGGAAAAAGAGAGGTAGAAGGATAGCTAGAAGTTTATGTGCAGTATGTAATTTATTTTTTAATATCGAAGACGTTCAAATGTGATACATACTTATGAAAAATAATCAGTAGAATGTTGAAGACAGTAAAGTCTTGAAGAAAATTTTCCAATCTTTTAATTCTGGAAGTATATATGATTTTCTAAGATGTGGGTAAAATTAAATATTGAGAAATTATACCAAATATTACAAAAGTATTCTATTTCCATGCTGTTTTCATTGTTTGTCAACCATGGCGAAGATTTAAGTTAGGCATAAAATTTATTTTGACTCATAATTTTCTTCACATAAACCTGGTTTGGATTTTTTTATTGGCAAGATGTTTGAAATCAGACTTTTGGGAGCCTGTCCATCCAGTTGTTACACATTTCATGGCAAATGTCTTTTCAGCTTTCTGAGTAATCTTGTTGAGCACTAAGTTAAAAAGTCAAAGTGTACACAGCTATGCAAATGTCCCATTGTGGGTAGAGTAAAAAAGTTTGTGGCATAAATTAAGCAGATACATTACACTAATGAGAACAAAATTAGCCTTGACGCATTTCTGGCAGGTCTGGAGAAATGTGAGATGTGTTCTTTACCACACACGAAGAGTTGTATCAGGATAGCAGAGGATATCAGGGTGAAGCAAGAGATGGCCAAAAAAATGCTGCACTTGGATAGATCTTGCCTGCCAGTGGGATTAAAGTCAAATCCTCAGGGACTTTCCAGGTTGAACCAATTCAGAGATTTTGGAAGTCTCTGGAAACTCAGACTGGAAAGTTAGAGACCACCATTAAAGAACTCAAGAGGTGACAGATTCCACAAGGATGTGCATTTGGTGAAAACTGGCCACTTTAGTAAACACTAAGCAGCTCCAAAACAAAGCAAGTAGAAACCTTAGAGAATGCTAATGGAATGACCTGGAAAAAAAAAAAGAGTTGAATGTCACTTTGATTTTGTCCACACTTTCTTTCCTTTTCCTTTAAATAGAGTTGTGGAAGTCATTCTAGAAAACAAAATGTAAGATGCAAATTTTGGTTGTTAGTTCAATTACAGAAACTTCTGGTGATTAAGCTTTTGTAAAGTTTGAAATGGAAAGGCAGTTCAGGGTAGAGACAGTAAACTACAGTCCATGGGACAAATCTACTCATTACCTGTTTTTGTTAATAAAGTTTTATTAGGCCAGATGTGGTGGCTCAAGCCTGTAATCTCAGCACTTTGAAGGGGTGGAGGCAAGAGGATTGCCTGAGCCCATGGGTTCGAGACTAGTTTGGGCAATATGGTGAGACCTCATCTCTACAAAAAATGAAAAAATTAGCCAGGAATGGTAGCACGCACCTGTAGTTCTGGCTACTTGGAAGGCTGAGGTGGAAGGATTGCCGGAGCCCAACAGGTCAATGCTGGCGTGGCAATGAGCATACCACGGTACTGCAGCCTGGGCAACAGAGTGAGACTCCAACTCAAAAATAAATAAATAAATAAATAAATAAATAGTTTTATTAGGACATGGTCTAATCCATACATTTGTGTATGGTATCTGGTTGTTTTCAAACTACTGGGGCAGAGATAAATAGTTGTGACAGAGATCTTATGGACTACAAAACTGAAAATACATACTACTGAACCCACAGAGAAAAGGTTTACCAGCCCCTAGTTCAGTGAGTCAGTTTAATTTTTAAAAATGTTCTTTCCATAGTTTCCTTCTTTTCATCCCACCTATGAAAACATGCTGAAGTAAACAGTACATGCAAAAAGCTTAAATTAGAAGTTGTATGGAGGAGAACCCCAAAAAAACTGGAATTATTTTTTGGAGGGTGGGCTCCTTGTAGTACAGGCTTCCCCCTATAGGTAAATGAACATCCTATAGGAACCCATTGGTATCATTGTACCAGCTAGTGTTGTTGTGAGACTCTCCATTTGACTTTAGTGAATTTTTTTTGGAAGAAGATTCTTTCAACACATTTGACCATTTCATGATGGTGATTTATGAGCGGACCTGCCCACACCACGCTGAGTATTCAGCAGTTTTCACCACAAACTGCATGAACCCTATGCCCTACCCTACTTATTCACCCAGTCTCTCCCTCGGCAACTTGTTTTTTTTTTTGTTTCCCCAAGAGTCCTCAAAGGGAAATGTTTTGTCAATGTGGAAGAGGTGAAACAAAAAACAACAGAAGCACAAAAAGGCATCAAAATTGATGAGTTAAAAAACTGTTATGAGCAGTGGAAAAACTGTCTCGATATGTGTATTGCATCAAATGGAGAGTACTTGGAATGTGACTGAAGTTTCAAAATATAAGAATAAATACATAATTTATCAATCAATTCTGTTTTGTGGGAGTTCCTCCTTGTATATGCATGGCTTAAGATATAATTACGTCTCAATCAGCCCTCTCCATGATTTGTTGGAAACTGATGAGAAATCATTGGAGAAAGTTGAGTGTGTAAAAGTTAAGAGTGACAGCTAAGTAGCTGTGGAAACATCTATTCTTAAGGTCAAAGGCACTTACAAAGAAATATTTCTGAAGGTAATGTGTTAATACCAGTTCAATCTCTTGCCCAGATAACTCACAGACTAGAGGTTTAAAGAGTTTAAAACCAAACCCAGTCAAATAGGTTTTATTCTTGTTTCCTGCTCACTAAAGAGTGTGAGTTCATTCTTCACAAAAGAAGAAAACAGAAATTAGAGAAAGGTAGGTGTTGAAATAGCTTTTCTCAGTTTAATAGGAATGGAATTAAGCCAAAACCCCTCAAATAAAATTGAAATGCTATTTCCTGTCATTGAAATGCTATTTCTGTCAAACTAGGGTTATCTCATTTCCACATTTCTCAGTAAATTTTTAAGTAGAATTTGATAAGTGAAGTTTGAGTAATTTCTACTGTCTGTTCCTGAACAAAAATGCTTAGAAAAATACATGCTCCTTGATGCAGCAATTCCTTCAAAACCATCCTACAAAAATGTCACGGATATAGCCATTTATTTAGATATTGAATATGCAACACAGAATTCTTTATAATAGATAAACATAAAAAACTCCAAATAATCTTTCAATTTAGTTATATAAATTATGGCGTGCTCATTAAATGCCATACTTACAGCTATTGAGATGATTCTGTAAGTAAATATATCTTAAAGTGGAGTGTTCATAATCTTATATGAGTAAAAGAAAATCATATACACAATGATGCAACATGATATATATATTTTGGTCCAGTTTTGATTCTAAGTTATGCCTTTATGTCTCTATCCAAATTTCTAATCTTAGTGTTTATATATTTTTATATGTGGTATAACTTAGAAATATATGCATCAAGTGTTTAATAGTGATTATTTTAATGATGGAATTGATGGAATTGTAGGAATTTAAATGCTAAAAAAACTACATATTCTTATTTTTCTAAATGAATGTCTTACTACTTTTCATATAAAGTATTGTTTTAAATTTTATAAAAGGGTCTTGTTGAATAATTAAATGTAGAAATCAAATTACAGAAACTTCCGACTTTGGTTACATGGTTGTCATTCATTTTTTAAATTTTCACTTAAAATATTTATAAAGTTATTTTGAAAAGTTTCTGAAATTAAAGCAATACTGTTTTTGAATTCGACTTACTTGAGTAAAAAATCTGAGAAATAGGTCTCTCTTGATTTTAACAGTCCTGATTGAAGAATGACCAAGGGCATTGAAATAGATGAACTTTGAAGTTAATTTCCAGTCTCATAGTTCATTGCAAGTGCCTGATGTGTTGACCTCAGGACCTAATTTACTTCACATCAGAGACTCTTCTCTTAGAAATCTTATCAATTCTGGTAGAGTAAAATATGATAGTTAAAAAAATTCAATCCTGTCAATCAAGTCTGGAGATGATCATGTGTCAAAACTTGCTAATGAAAAATAAGTTAGATTAGCTTGATACAGGCCATCCTTGGGTTCTTTGGCTTAGCACGTTTTATTAAAGCAGGTAAGTTCTTAAATCACTCCACAGTTGGGATCTTGTGACATAAATCTAGAGCTTCCCTTTGAAAGGACTATCCATGTTTATTTATCCATTATTTTTTAAATTATGCATGACTTGATCATGTATTTAAGAGCGTAAATAGTCCAGATTGAAATTTTGATGGCCTTACAACTAAACAACTCGTAAAACAACTTAAATTTGTTTTCTAACCAGATGACCTAATTTTGGAGAATTTCTAATTAACTGAACATTGAATGAAAGAGGATTTTGGGCTTTCTGTCCTCTTTAGTAAACTTTAGGGAGGTGGCAGTTGTAAAATGCGGTGAGGAAAAGATCTAAATTTCATCTTTCCCACTGAAACCTAAAATTAAAATATTTTGTTTTCTCTAAAATTACATATACTGGTTTAATTTGAGAATTCTTGTAATAGTATATTTTAGTTATTTTGAGATCATAATTACCTGCATTAAGTAATTACATTTTTAAAAATGAAATGACTATTTCCCCGAGGGTATTGGGTAAAATGAGCTTCCATTCAAAGCCTCAGATACATTGGAACATGTTTTCATGTTAGTTACTACTTTTGATTTAGCTGATCAGAATCAATTGTCAATAAGGGGAACAAAGACTTGTAAAGGTCTGATTTTACATATTCTCATGTATGAAATGGGCGGTTAAAAATTATCAGAAGACAAGTCAAATGCCCGAGTTGTTACTTGTATTTTAAAATTTGGGAAGAGGAAACACAGCCAACTTTTAATGTAGAAGAAGGTATCAGGCTAAGAGTATGTTGATATTCAGTGATTAGATTACACATTTAATCTACTCAAACATTTTAAATCATTGCTAAGTTATTTTGTTGAAACAGTCATCTATTTTTTTTTCTGTTTTGATTTGGAGTTTCACTCTGTCACCCAGACTAGAGTGCAATGGCACACCTGCGGCCACTGCAGTCTTGACCGCTGGGCTCAGGTGATCCTTCTGCCTCAGCCCTCTAGGTAGCTGGAACTACAGGCATGCACCACCATGCCTAGCTAATTTTTTGATTTATTGTAGAGATGAGGTCTCACCAAGTTGCCCAGGCTGGTCTTGAACCTGTGAGCTCAGACAATCCTCTCACTAATCTTGAAGGTTGAGGCATCTGACCAATGCTGAGACTTGAAGTAAGTCTTGTAAGCATAAAAAAGTAAGGGATTCTAGAGGGCATGTGATAGTAAATCCAGCAAAATCAACTATAGAAAATCAAAACTACAATTTTGACATTACATTTCTGTGTATGGGTTGCTGACAGAAAAGACGTTTATTATTCTTTTTTGACATTTCTCTAGGAGGAAATCCTGAAGTTTGAGGTCCAGTCAGGAGTAAATGGTTTTGGTTTGCCTGGCACAGTCCCTGTTTATACTTCTGTTTCACTGTCTACCTGAGGACCATCACGCTCAGATGTACACTACTTGGACAGTAGTCATGTGGATACCAACTTCTGATTGATAAAGTTTAGGTAATGGAATATCAAGCTAAGCTTACAACCTAGTTTATGGTATTGGGTTTTTGTGAGCACAGTGAACATTAGAAAATAAATATCCATTTATTTGAATATTTAAATTTGTTTCTCCTATCATGTGGTTGGTCTGCCTATCGACTTGATAGACACATGAATCATCACTGCAATCTTCAAGCCATTGCCGTGATGGTGGCTTACAAGAATTAGGAAAGAAAAGAAAATATGTCCAAAACAAAGAGAAAATGAGAGAAGGTATCCATTTGGATGGCTACTACTTTAATATCTGGAACAAAGTAACAATCCTACAATTTTTTTCCCCATATTTTACATAGGTCTCATGCAAGCTTGAAGATCAGAAAAGCACAGATGTGACTTCTTATTTATATTCTGGAAAGAGTTCTGAAGTGAAAATAAGAACTAAAACAAACCTTTGAAAATATGAAGTGAAGAAATTTGGCAAAAAATTTAGCATATGCAAAAATTAGAAAAATATTTGACAATAAGCCTTTACATTATTATTATTTATTTATTTTCCAAGATAACATTACTTCTAAATTATTGCATCCTTAAATACTAAGATTTCATTGATATATTTGTCATTAAAATAATACACAAAATAATGCACACATTTTAGTCAGTATTCTCTTTCTATTTAAGAGATGCTAACTGATAACAAAATTAAGTGGATTGGCATATTTCTGCATATTTTGAGTCATATTGAGTAAATGTACTAAAGAATGAAGCAATATTATAAAAGAAGGTGGCAAGATTGAGAAAAAGCTAAATTACATTTCACAAATCACAAACAAGGGTAACTGAGTTACCAACTCTATAACCTACTAAGCAGATATAGCTTGATCTGGAAAAGCAATAAACTAAAGATTTGGGGTAAGAAAAAATTATCATATCATCTTTGGCCTAATGAGGATCACTGACTCATTTTAAAATATGCAAAATTATTTGATCAGCCACGACCTTTTGCCTAAATTTGTGAGTGGATTCCATTTACTATGCTGTTTTTGACTAAAGGAGATAACATAGCCAAATTCTGACATGTCATGCTTAAACAGAGATTTTCCTTTTCTAGTCTTTTTCTTTTTGATCATGTCTCCTAAACATGACACTGTCCAGATATATGTTTCTAAATCTCACACTTTTGAGAAACTTTACTCAGGTTAGATATTGCAAACCTCTCCTTCATAAAGTGTTGTTCTCTGCCTTCTCCCTCTCACCCCTTTCTCTTCTTTCTCATAATGAACTGTGTTGCTCTTGACATAGCGTGTAGATTAGCTACTATCTTTTTTAAAGGCAGTTTACTTATTTTAGGGAGAGGAACGTATTGGTGAATATTGCTATAGTCATGTAGTGCTTTTTAAATTTGGCTTTGTTGGTTTGTTTTACAGACAGGGCTCACTCTGTCACTTAGGCTGGAGTGCAGTGGTGTGAACATGGCTCACTGCAGCCTCGAACTCTTAGGCTCAAGCAATCCTCCTGCCTCAGCCTCCTGAGTAGCTGGGACCACAGGCACACACCACTATGCCCAACTAATTTATATATTTATTTATTTTTGTAGAGACTGGGTGCTCTCACTATGTTGCCCAGGGTGGTCTCGAACTTCTGGACTCAAGTGATCCTCCCACCTAAGCCTCCCAAAAGTGCTGATATCACAGGTGTGAGACACTGCTCCAGGCTTAATATATTTAACATATAAAATTGATAGAGAAAGTTTGCCTTACTTTAGGATTTAGATTTATCAGAAGAACAATATATCCTAATAACTGACAAATTAAAAAATGTATGACTCAGTTCTCCCTGTTATGTTCCAAACTCAAAGTTCCCTGAATCTACTTAATTCTACAATTATGTCTCGCAAGCATCACATACTTAGTGCATGACTGTATTATCATCTTTCTTCCCATGTTGGCTTTTATCTTCATTTTCTCAGTTTGGTTAATGGCATCATCACCAAGATGCTCAAGTTAGAAAAGCAGGCATCATTTCACAAGCCAGAGTATCGCAGTATGGCATAGGGAAAGTGAGAGAGGAGACAATCAGCTGCTGGTTAGGCAGACAGAGAGGGAGGGTCTTGAGGAGACTTAACACCTGCAGGAATGCCCCCTGCACCACCTCCGTTATATGTGTTGGCTTAAAATGTGGTTAAGAACATCCTCTCAACCCAGAATGTACTGCTAAAGGGGACTTTTTGCTGCTTAAAGGCAGGCTCAATAATTTAACTAAATGTCCTAACTTGATCTTGGCTTATTATAATATCATGAACATAGCATTTGCATTGTAGTTTTACCCCCTTGAGTGGGCTTTTCTGTGGTACTTATGGGTAATATTCAAGATGGAGTAACTTTGGTCAAGGATCCTCATGTGCAATAAGAATTGGGTCTCAGGAAGTGAGGGGCAGATGAGATGTAAATGAGAGAAACGCTCCCAGAAAATATAAGATTAAAACCACAAAGAACTCCTAGCACCTGATTACCCATTTCGAGTTCCTCCTCTTCTCTGAAGAGCTTTGCTGCTTAATAAGCTCTTTTTTTCACGAATCCTTTTGGTGTCCAGTTCCTTAATCTTCTTGGTTGTGGGAAAGAACCTGAGGTTGCTGGTTTAAGCTAACCGTGGAGTCAAAAACTGCAACAAAAGAAAGCTGCCTTGGGTGTGGAGTAGCAGGCAGTTGTATCCTTACAATGTAACATTCTAAATGTCTACTTGAACCTAGTTTATAAGTCTGAAAAATCAGGATAACATTTATCTTCTAATTTTTTTGCGACAATTATATGAGCTAATGATGTGTAGAATGTTTTGTAGGCAATAATTTTCAAAATTATTTTTGTTCCCTTAGCAACAACATACAAGACAGACCCCCCCAAACCCCTGGAATTATCTTTTTTTTGGAGGACAAGTGTCTTGTAACAGCATAGGGTTCTCCCTCTAGGTAACAGTTCTAGGAACCACCTGACATCAGTGTACCAGCTAGTGTTGTTGTGAAAGTTTGCATTTGGCTTCAGTGAATTCTTTCTTTGGAGATTTTTTTCAACACATTTGCCCATTTCATGATGGGTGATTTAGGAACACACTTGCCCACACCACAGAGTATTTAGTAGTTTTTACCCCACTCTCCCTATTCACCCGATCTTGCCCTGAATGACTTTTTTTTGTTTGCTTTCCTGGATGAAACAAGTCCTCAAAGGAAAACGTTTCGCCTATGTGGAAGAGATGAAACAAAAAAACGACAGAAGCACTAAAAGTAGCACCAACATTGACGAGTCCAGAAACTGTTTTGAGCAGTGGAAAAAACATCTTGCATCAGACAGAGAGTACGTTGAAGGTGACTGAAGTCTAAACATGTAAGAATAAATACACAATTTTTTAATTAAAAAATTCCAGTTTTTTGGGGTCCCTCATATTCTTGGTTACAATATTTGTACTGTCTTATCATCTCTCAAAATCTTTTCCTTCTCTCTTCTTCTTTCTGCCATTTTTTGAGTTGTTTTCTCATCTAGATAGTTTCACTAACCGCCCACCTTGTCTTTTAGACTCTAAATGACACCACACCCCCATGTTAAGTCTACTCTTCATACTACAGGAAGAGTGATAGTAAGAATGTACAATCCTGATTTTTATTGCCATGATTTTTTAAAATCCCTCAACTATGTGCCAAGCTCAGAGATAACCAATACTTGTAAGCATGCTAGAAAATAGTATCTCATATGCTATAATGGGTATGAAAATCAGTGTTTTCCCAGAAAACGCTTTGCTCTACATACCAAATCCTCTCAACAGTCCTTCTTGATGAACTGGCAGTGCCATTTACATGTACAATTCTGAACTAAAACAAGTACTTGGGATATCTGGCAAAGCTTCTTTTAAGAGCAAACTTCTAAACACTCTCTGATCAACGTTAGAAGAAAAACAAGAAGAGGAAATAAAAACAATGAAAAAGAATACTATCTCTATTAGTGCCAAGTGTAGCAAATGGTAATGACATACCATAAAAACAAAGAAATGTCTTCCAAATCTAGGGAGAGTTTAATTTTCCTGAAGGCACCAAGACTGAGAGGAGAATGTACTACTGTGGAAAATAAGTGGGGGAAATTCTAGTGAGAGTTGGGGGACAGATGGATGGTTTGTCCCAGGACAGCTGGGGACAGCCTCATCACTGCCCGTTGGTGCGGATCAGTAATGCTGCAGAGCTGCGGAAGGAAGCCAGTGTTCAAGTCACATGATCCTTTGAAGAACAAATGTAAAGTAGGCTTAATTTTCTTCTTTATGTTTTCCCCACTTTTAGACTCCTATTGATGCAAAAGAATTAATTTAACAGACAGAAAAAAAGAAGCTAAAAATCTTTTGGTGGCTTCTTAACATCCTTATTTTAATGGGCTGTTATTCTCCTTGTTTATACATCAAATATTCCAGTTGTGCTGAAACCTCCAAAATATGATAGGCTCTTTTCCCTTTCCACAGCTTTGCAACTGTTTCCCCCTGTAACTGTCTAGGGAATTCTTTTTAATTGTATGTTACTCAGTTCAAAATCTGCCTTCCTTGTGAAATATTCTCTGGCATCTGTAGTCAATGATGATGATACACTTTTGTGATCCCATTGCACTCTGTGGACGCCACAACTGTGATACTCACCACACTGGTGTCTTGTTTGTGCTCATTTTGCTCTCCAGTACCGTGAGAGTTCTAGGACTGTGGAGATGGTATTGTTTTAAACTTTGTGTGGAATTTAATAAATGTCTGTTGAATAAATTCATAAGACATGGGGCAGCAATATTTTACTTTCTTCAGTTTCTTCATTGGGTTTAATGGGGACAATTCTCCCAGTGTTTCCTGGAAGACAACTTTGAGTAGAGACACTTTTTTCTTACATACTTTCTTCTTTTTATGTTTGTCAGCATACACTCATTTCCAATGAGTAAGTGCTTAATTATATTTTATTCATTTCACACTTGTAGATCTTTTATTGTTCTACAACATAGAGATCATGTTTTTTGTGTTTGATTTGCTTCACACATGCGATAAGTTTGCATACACATGAATTCACTTACACTGTTTCATAATGCAGTGACCACATTTTCATTCCATGAAGAATAAACGTCATTAGAGTTGCTAACTGTATGATTTATCAGAGGTAGATGCAAAGGGATTTACAGTACAGAGGTGGTACACATAGAGGCTCAAGAAAACAAACCGATTGCTTTAATTTTTCTCTATTCTTGCCTGCCAAGAAAAATTCTGAGCTGGTTTTTCAATTTTAGTAGATTAAATTTATGGAAATTAGAAATATGTTCCTATGTAGAATGTTTTGTGAAAAGAATTTATGCTGATGTTTAGTGAATTTTAAGCTTATTTAGTCTAAAATAAACCACTAAGTTCTTTCCAGAACCTCAACTAAACCCAAATCTTTAGAGAAAAGAAGCAAAAACAAATGTTCAATTATACAAGAGAATTCAATTTCAAAAAAAAATGATTAAAGATTTTGACTTTGTTAAATTGTTTTCATTTCTTTGTTTAAACAAACCATTAATTTGGTCTTTTTATGATTTACTGCTGCAGGCACTTTTAATTATCCTCCATCTCCCTGAAGGGTCTAGATTTTCTTAAAGTGGTGAGCCCTGTCAAAACACTTTTATGAGATCCCTTTAAAAAAAAAAAAAAAAAAAAAGCTTTTCTGAAGGTATGCAACACTTTACTTTTAAATGGTAGATGAAATCTGACACCAGTGCCAGTCCTGAGAAGGATAGGAGGCAGAGGAAGAGGAAGAAGAGAAGGAGAGGAAGGAAACATATTAAGTAGAGGCCAAATATCACTCTGCTAAAATGTAATTTTACATTTTAATTGAATCCTATTTTATCGAAACCTGCATTTTTTAAAAAATTGTGACTTACAGTGCTATTTGTGAATCACTGAAATGGCCACATGCTAAAGATTACAAATACATCATACAAATTGCATTCCCAATTCTCAGAATTTCCGGTTTGGCAGTTTTTTCAGGATTGAGAAAGAGGAAAACAAGTTTCTCCAGAAATGTTGTTTCTTTCAAAAACATGATCCAGACATGCATAAAACCATTGAATTTGCTATTGGGACTTCTTGAGAAATATAACCTCTTGTTGTTGTTATGTGAAATTCGGCACTGGCATGGTAGAGGAAGATGGAACAATACTGCATGTCCTGCCTGTTTTTCTGTTGAGTCTGACATCTGCAGATGCAAATTCAGCAAAATTATTCATCTCTCTAGATTAGATGACTGTAAATAAGCATTTTCTCTATAATTCTCTGCAGACTTAAATATAGCTTGCTAAATCACGCACCGTATCCTGGAATATGCATTGCTGAAATAACTGCTTTGCAGATAGTGTATTTTTTTTTCTCATGTGTTCCCTGAGGCAATGAGTTAAATAACATGATATGCTATGGGCATGTCACAATCTGACTTGGTGACTCACATTTTGGCAGGGGCCACATGTAAATAGAGCTACAGTGTCTGAAGGTCATAGGTAGCCAGGTATCTTCTTGACTGCTCAATATGAAAATTAACTTTGAAGAATTTCAAAGTAAAGAATATTTACAAGGGTTTAGTTTCTGGATCTTTGAATTTTGTGAGGTTTTTTTTGTTGTTTCTTTTTTTTTTTTGAGTTGGAGTCTCACTCTGTCGCCCAGACTGGAGTGCAGTGGCCACTCCCGGCCACCGCAGCCTCGATCTGCTGGGCTCTGGCGATCCTTCCACCTCGGCCTTTCAAGTAGCTGGAATTACAGGCATGCGCTACCATGCCCAGCTGATTTTTTTTTATTTATTGTAGAGATGAGGTCTTGCTGCCCAGGCGGGTCTTGAACCCGCGGGCTCAGGCAATCCATTCACCTCAGCCTCCCAAAGGCTTGGAATTATAGGCTGAGCCAGCGAGCCCGTCCTCCTTTTAATTTTTCAAAGTGAATTAATATATGTAATTTTGGATCCCCTACATTTAGGTTTCTTCCAGAATAATAAAAGCATATTCAAAGATTATTTTTCAACAGACAGTGTCCTATTGCCAGGATATAGTACAACATGATAAGGTAATGAAATTAAATTTTAAGCAGACTATTGTCTTTATTCCAAGAACTCAGTCTAGGAAAATTGATTTAACAATTGATAATTTTGAATAATTTATTCTGAGAGATTGGCAAAGTCCCCAATTAAAAGTCATGAGAATTACTAATTTTACTGGAAAACCATGTACTTCACGTGCATTAGTAAACATACTGGCTTTCCGGTCTAGTTGACTAGGGTTTATTATCTCTGTCCGATACAAACTATGTGAAGCAACTGAGAGCCTCAGTTTTTAAAAAATTTTTTTATTATTTATTTACAAATGGAAAAAGAGCTAATCAAACCTATAAGATATATTGAAGATCAAAAAATAGAATGATACGTGTAATTTTCCAAGCACCTTACCTAGTACAGGTAAGATGCTCAATGTATGGTAGCTACTGCTATATTCTTAACCTCATAAATCAAAGAACATCATACAGGTGCACCTATTAATAACAGATGGATCAATGAAAACAAATATTTTAGCCTATATTAATCTTCAATAATGAAAATCATGCAATGATTCAAAAATAATAGTTTATAATTTTGCTATATTGCTGTAAATATTTTGGTAATATTAGGACAACTTAATTTGTCAAAAATCCACACACTGTTTTAAGAAATATATATGTATTATTTTGGGCTCCATTAATTTGGTTAAAAGCAAAAGAGTAACTTATTCAGATATAGTTTGATTCTATCATAAACTTACTTTCTTAAGGATATTTGGAGAAGCTATGTAAATTTGTTTCCCTTTATTTAACTTCAGAGATTAATTTTTTTTAAAAAGGAAGAGTCAGAATTTTCTATTCTTCTTTTTTTTTTTTTTTTTAAGTGAGAAAGCAGCATTTATTGAGAGGATAGAAGCTCCCACAGTGGGAGGGGATGGGAAGAGGTTGCCCCGAATTTTCTATTCTTAATAAAGTGAGATTTAAACATTTTTTATTTTGATATCACTTCAAGTTCATAGAGAAATTTATAGAATATGACCAAAAATGTCCACATATTCTTTACCCAGATTCACCAATTGCTAGCATTTTTCTTCAGTTGCTTTCTCATTTACTCTTTTAATAATTTTTTTTTTACCATTTGAACAGTGTGTATTTCCTGAGAACAAAGAGATGCTCTTCCATAACTAGTGAAATGACCAACATTTAAAAAAAAATCTATACAATAGTATAACCTAACAGCCAATATTCGAATCCATTATCCTAATAATGCCTTATATTACTATCTGTTTTCTCTTGGTTTAAAATTTAATTCAAGATGAAAAAATATGCTTAGCTGTCATGAAACTTGAGTGATTTTTAATCTGGAAGAACTCTTCTGTCTTCTTTTGTATAACCTTGGCAGCTTTGGAGAGTACCTATTACTATGTAGAAGAGGTTCTTAGTTTGAGTCTGTCTGATATTTCCTCTGATAGTTTCCGGTCATTTAAGTTAGATAGTAAAACAGACATGAGATTGTGTTCTCAGCATATCACATCAGGTTGCACATCATGTCGGTTTGTCCCATTACTGATGATGTCAGCCATAATTATTTGGTTAAAATGGTCCTACTAGGTTTCTCTACTAATTTTCTCCTTAGTAATTGAAAAGTAATTTGTGGAAAGATACTTTGAAGACACATAAATATTCTTTACATTTCCCAAACTTTGGCTTACTGATTTAGGTATTCATTGATAATTTTGGTTTAAATCAATTTTTATAATAAAGCTTGCAAAATGGTAATTTTCTAACTTGCTCACCCCTTCCACATTCTACTTAAAGACATAACATCCCAGTCTATTTATTTCATTTTGGTTCATTTATTTTGACTTGCATGAATTCATTAATTTATATAGTATTCAATGTTTAATAATCTGTTGCCATCATTAGTATCAGGACTCTTAGTGCTTTCTCCTCCTGGGGGTGATTTAAAATCAATTCTTCTTTATTTTTCTTGTGCGTTTTTTTTCCAGAAGCCCTTTGCTTCTCTAGAAATGATAGCAGAGGGATTTCAAAAGTTTACTGTGCTGAGATGTGTCCTTATTTTTCCACTTACAGGTAATTTACACTTGTAATGTTTTCTGTCTTCTAATTATGCCAGAAGTGAGAGTTTTGTGTAGTTTTATTTGTTATTCATGTTGGTTGGAGAGGTTTGGATTTAGGCAGCTATCATTCATTACCTCAACTGCTCATGACTCTCATATGCAAAGACTTTTAATTTCTGGCTTCAGAGTTTCTATAATGAGGAGGAATCATCTCTATAAAATACCTGGAGAAGCTATATTTAAATATAACATGGAAACTTAATGGATTATGAGAAATGGGTGGATTATAAGAAAAAAAATGAGGAAGAGTTAATATTCTCTGACAAAATGATAAACAGAGTTTAGAACAAGAACAGTGAAGGGAGTGAGAGAAAAGAGAAGAGGAACAGAAATGTCTAAGTAACATGGCAGAGTAGACGTCTATGGAGAAAAATGGACAGTAAATAATTACTGAAGACGGATTTAATAAATGTTGAGGGACAATGTCTAATATTAAACGTCAAATTTTTGGAAGCCATGTAAATAAATTTCTCTATCATTACAAATCATACGTGAAACAATATTACATACAAATACTATAGTTGAGCATTTTGGAGAGGTATTTAGAAGAAAGATCTTGCTTTTCATGCCTTGATTTGTCACACAGCAGACAAGAATAGGTGCACACACCAGAATAGGTGCAGGGAATCAGATGCCATTGACATCAATAGTCTAGCGGAGGCAGGTAGAATCAGAGTAATCATGAAGATATTAACCCCAGGAAATTCTCAGAAATATTGATGAAGGCATTAGATTTCCCACAGAAAATAGAATAGACTTCTTGAATTCTAGGTTTAGAGTAAGCAGGACTGAGTTCTATAGAGTCACACTGTGACTGAGAGGTGGACACTGAGGCATATATGGGTGGGCAGTCAGTCCATGCAGGGTGTGGGGGTCAGTCAAGTAGGTTGTAACCAGCTGTCTCATATGAAGATGGTTGCCAGAAGGTGGTTGTACAAGGTAGATTTCTGGATCTCCCACCTTGAGGCAGTAGGTGGAGATGGAGAACTGAAACTGTGTCAATGACTGAGTCCTCTTCTGAGAAGAGAAAGTCCAATTTACCTTCAAAATGATGCTGAGAAAACATAAAATTATAAGAATTTATTACAATACTATTTAGTATTCAATTTGTAATCATAGTTTTGAGCTTGCCATTAATCAAGGAGGCTCATACTCATCCGTGTTAATATTTGATTTGTTAAATTTATCTCCCTAAATAAGATAGTTCAAGTGTGCCGCAATAACTTAAATTCTACTGTTCTTCCTTCTTAGGTCAGCATTCTCAGATTCGACTCTTTACCCAATATTTGTGCATATATAAATGACCAAAGACCTGTGGTGTTTTTTATATAAACCTTCCCTTCCCAGGTTTGGTTCTGTAATTGGTGTTCTGGAGCATATATCTATTCAAAACATATCTATGAAATGAGAAAAATAATGTATGGGAGGAATGTGTGAGGGACACATGGTATTTTAGATGAGGTGATAGGAAAGTTTGCACTAAGAGTTTTATGCGCAAAAAGAAAAGAAGCAAGCAATTGATTATGCATATATCTGAGATATAAGTATCCCAGACAGAGGAAAAGTCAGGTGCAAAGGCCCTGAGTAATTTAAGGGAACATCAAACAGGCCAATATGCCTTAAGCAGAAAGAATGAGAAGGAAATAATAGGGCATGAAGTCAGAAAATGTAATGGGAGCCAGAGTGTATAGGACCTTGTGGTTGCTCGTAAGGACTTTGGCTTGTGTTCTGCTTGAGACAGGAAGCCACAGAAAGATTGTTTGTAGAAGCATGGCTTGACCTCATTCCATCTATTAGGATCACTTTTGTTACTCCATGAGACAATGTCTATACTTGGAGGAGGGGAGGGCTGGGAAAGGTGGTCAAAGGGACCAAGCTCAGGACTGTGGAGACCATTAGGAGGTCATTACAATATTTTAGTAAAGGTATTATGGTATCCTGGACCAGTGTGATGGTCATTAAAGTGTCATGTCCTGGGTGTGTATTGAAGATAAACCTAACAAGGACTCACATGTGGGATGTAATAAAAAGAGAGCACTCAAAGACAACTACAGCAATTTTGAAAGCACAACTGTAAAACGAATGGATTTATTTACTGAGCATGGAAAGACTGTCCAGGGAGCTAGTTTGGAAAGAATTATCAGGAACTCAGAAATGGACACGCTAGCTTTGAGATGCTGGCTGTATATTTAACAAAATATCAGACAGAAGGTTGTGGGTCTCGGTAGATGGATTTGCAGCTCAGCAGGTAGATGGTATTTAAAGGCAGCAGACTTGGAAAGTGAGTGTAAAAGGGAAGAGAACTAAAGACAGAACTGAGACACTCCAATATTTTAAAGGTTGAGAAGACAAGAAGGAACCACAGTGGCATCATGGTATCCTGAAAGTCAAGAGAAGTTTGTTTTGGCCGACTTTGATTACATAATTGAGAGGGAGCTGGGTGGGGATTCATCAAGAGGTCTATGTTTTTCTTGCAAGGTGACTTCTTCCAAGCAGGATGCAGTAACATTTCCAAACTGTGATTGCATGGACAAGGGAGGTTCGGTGGGTGGCTGGAGTTTCAGAGTACACACAGGGTTCCAAGTTCTCCCATATATCTCCGTTTCAACTCTGTAGTGCATATTCAATCTTGACCAATGTGTTGTATTATGTAATATTAATAATATGGGCTATGGAATCAGTCTGTTTTAATCTTCACTCCACTACTACTAACCGTGTGGCCGACGGAAATTCGCTTAACTTCTCTGTTTCTTAATTTTATAATCTGAAGTAGAGAAGACAATATTACTTAATAGGATTTCCTGAATATTCAATGTGATACTATAAATATAGTGCTTAGTACAGTGGCTTGAATATAGCATTTGCTAAGTGTTAGCCATGGCTATCAACATGAGACTCGGTGAGGCTGAGAATTCCATAGATACTGCAGTTTGACAATTCACAGGATAAATCTTTGGCTGCTTCAGCCCCACAGCTGCCTGAGCTAAGGAATCATTTTAAATGGTTTTAGAAAGTCCCAGGGTTTCTAAATGTCTTTGACTTGAGCCAAGAATTTAGATTTTTGAGCTTTTTCATAAGTTAATTTTTAATGTTTAAATTTTATTTCACAATGGAATAAGTTAAAGATTTTTTTCATTATAGGAGTAACATAAGTTTATTGAATTAAAAGATGGCCTCCACAAATACATGTAGGGTAGAAAGTTAAAATAAGATGAAAGCTCTTTACCCTGAAGTAATGTTAACATGTTGGTGAATATTCCCATGCATCTCTGCATAATCTGTGATGCTCTGTGAATATTCTCATGCATCTCTGCATATATCCATGATGCTCCTGGGTCTGTCTCTCCCCAGGAGCCCCCAAACATCCAACTTCCAGGACTCTCCACTTCAGGTCTCAAAGTTCTCTTCTGATAACAAAAGCAACTAAGTTTTGTGATACAGTTTGGATGGTTGTCTCCTTCAAAGCACATACTGAAATGTGCTCCCCAATGTTGGAGGTAGGGCATGGTGGGGGGTGTTTGGGTCATGGGAGTGGATCCTTCGTGAATGGCTTGGTGCTGTTCTCTTAGTAATAAGTGAATTCTCACTCTGTCAGTTCACCTGAGAGGTGGTTATTTAAAGAGCCTGGCACCTTCTTCTCTATCTTGCTTCTGCTCTCTCCTTGTGACATGTCTGTTCCTCCTTCGTCTTCTACCATGGTTGCAGCATCCTGAGGCCTCATCAGAAGCATATGCTGGCACTGTGCAGAACTGTGAGCCAAAATAAATCTCTATGCTTTATAGCTTTATAACTTACCCAGTCTCAGGTATTTCTTTGTAATAATGCAACAGGATAATACATCTTGTATTCATACTCTCTGTCAAGATCTTAGAAAAGCAGAGGTTGACCTGGTGCAGTGGCTCAGCTGGTAACCCCAGCACTTTGGGACACCGAGGTGAGAGGATTGCCTGTGCCTGGGGGCTCGAGACCAATCTGGGCAACATGGTAAGACCTCATCTCTACAATAAAATAAAATAAAAAATTAGCTGGGCTTGGTAGTGCATGCCTGTAGTTCTGGCTACTTGGAAGGCTGAAGCAGAAGGATTGCCTGAGCCCAGCAGATCGATGCTGGGGTGGCCGTGAGTATGACACTGCACTCCAGCCTGGGTGACCAAGTGAGACTCCAACTCAAAAAAAAAAAAAAAAAAAAAAGAAAAGAAAAGCAGAGTCCATGTTATCATTTTCACTAGTTTGGAGTCTGTTTGTAATTTTCTTATGTTTATTTCACTAATAGGATCAATACTCAATGTGTTTATTAGCAACATAATCAAGGGGAGACCTTAACACACTTCAACCATAATCTTGGAAATTCAGTGCTTTCCATTGTGTTTTTCAACAGCATTACTTGGTACCAAGTATGCATCAGCCACTAGAAATACAAGAAACTTTGTGGGACATTAAGAATGATAAGTAGTGTTGCTTTGGGACAAATATAACATAGTGTGGTCTACCCTTTAAGGGGGGACAGTGTTGAGTGGAATAATGTGACTGGTCTACTTTGCTGGATATTAGTGAGAATTGTGCACATAACAGCATTCCTCTAGGCAGCTCCAGCAGCCTGGGACTCTGGCGGCTGCTTTGCTGGGAAGATGGTGCATGTGGTAGCAGAACCACCAACAGCAGCAACAAGGCAGCTCCACAGGCTTTAGAGCCCTCCCATCAGAGACTGGAGGCAAAGGCTGGGAGAGAGGTAGAACAGCTGGGATGGCTTTGCCTGTGAGGACAATAAGGAATGCAGCTTGAGACTTTCAGCAATAACTAGTGTAGTGTAGCACCCTAGTCAGTTTTCCAGCGAAAGGGAGAATCAGGGCAAACTTGTTTTCAAAATCATGACTTCACATTTATCCCTTGGTTGTAATGCTTTAGAAAATACAAGTTAGGCCAGATTCGGTGACTCAGTCTGTAATTCCAGCACTTTGGGAGGCTGAGGCGAGTGGATTGCCTGAGCCAGCGAGTTTGAGACCAGCCCAGGCAACTTGGTGAGACCTCATCTCTACAATAAATAAATAAATAAAATGAGCCAGGCATGGTAGTGTGCACCTGTAGTTCCAGCTACTTGGAAGGCTGAGGCGGAAACATCACCGGAGCCCAGCAGGTCGATGCTGGGATGGCCGTGAGTGTGCCACTGCACTCTAGCCTGGGCGACAGAGTCAGACTCCAACTCAAAAAAAAAAAAAAAGAAAAAGAAAAAGAAAATACAGGTTAATAACATTCTGCTTTTTGTGGAAGTTTTCACCTGAAGTTATATGTTTTTATTTTCATATGCTAAAGACATTATCTCTTTTATTTTTGCAATACTCCTAAGCTATTAGAAATGTCCAGAAGTAATTATTTTCACTTTACAAATAGAGAGATTGATACTTAGGAAGCACTTTTTATGTCCAGTCATGCAGTAGCTTCAATCAATCATTCAATCAATCAATCAGAAATAAAGCCAAGTTTCTCCAATTTCTGACCACTATTTTTTGACTATGACTATATAACCTGGCAAGGTTGGATGGGAGGCTGTGAGGGAAGACATTTAAAACCTTGACTGTTAGTAGTTATTTAAAATCCCCAGCAGGTAATGGAAATCCACACGACTGTGAATTAGCAAGAAAGTTTGATTTCCACTGGTGACTCTGTGTGATCTTTCAGTAAGTCACTTCTGTGATGAGAGGTATTTGGACCAAATCAGAGGTAGTTCACCTGGGGTTCATGAAACCACCCATCCCCCCTCCCTTCCCGTCCCATCATCCAGATTGGATTTGAGGGAGCTGGCAAATCTCCTCAACTTCAGCACAGCACGTGGAACACGCGCAGTTTTATAAGTAGAGGATCCAAAGACAATATCAGATTTTCAAAGAACTCTGTGATCAAAAATCACTGGCAACAAACAGAGGAACAAAATTAGAATATACCATTTCAAAGACCCTAATTTACTTAAATACTTATGATTCCAAGTATTTTTAGGATTAAATGTGATATGATCCGAGCCCAGTGTAATTTCCAAGTATTAACGGTTATAGAATTTCAAAACAAACAGCCTCAAAGTCAATCTTCAGAGGCATGGGAATAAATATGAGAGGGCAATCCATGACGTCATTATGCCTGAGTGGGTTTAGGATTTTCATACTGTTCAATCTCTTTACTTGTCTACATTCAGGTTAAATACCTTTATTTCCATCGTGAGAACTCCCGAGGAACTACTGAATTATTCATCTTGCAGACATGCATGCGAGTGCTCTAACTTTTCACAACAGGCTAATGTTTTAAATAAAAGTGATCCTAAGATGACAAACTCAGTGAGAGTCCAATATGTACAGCTTATATTTTGGTTTGCAAACCCGATTAAATGCATGATGTTGAAATCATAAAATAATTCCAGAAGCTGTACATGACTTTTCAAAACAACAACAAAAAAGATTTTGGCGGCAAGTAGGGGAGTTTCCTTAAGGTTTCTGAATGGTTATGTTATTCTCAGGGAGAATTTGTTATCAGGGCACTTGGAACTTGTCTGGTTTTGGAACGCAGGGGAATTCTTATTATTATGCATGTGGGAAAACATGGCAATTTTTTATTTGGAGGATGCCGTGAAATGAATGGTGGTCCATCTGGTGATCAGGAAAGTGTTGAATGGTTCCCAAGCTAATCTCTTTTCTGTTCAGCCCTCAATGTCTGACATGCACATTTCCACGCAAATGCCCTCATACTCCTTGTTCTAGACAACAACAACGCCAGCGATTATATCTGTGCAAAGACTGAAGTCAGTGCCCTAAGACTGTGAAATTATTGTATCTGTGAAAAACTGAAGCCACTTCTCTAAGGTTGTGAAATTATGTATCTGTGCAAAGACTGAAGCTCTTAGGTGGTGAAATTATTGTACTGTAAAAAGGCTGAAGTCACTGCCTTATTGTCATAAAATTGTAGATATCACCAGCAGCTCTGTCTCCTTTGTTAACTATTCTTATCTTCTGTCCCATCATCACGTCTGACTCATTTTTCACACAGATGTTTTCTAGATTTCCCCCTCACACTGAGCAGTTAGCATTACCTTCTTCATGCCTTCTTGTTCATATACAACTTATTTTTTTCCCCAGGATCCTTTTGTATTTATCAGTCATACAATGTATAAGTAGCCTTTTATTTTTTTCCTCTCTCTATGCATATTCTCAATCTCAGTAGATTTATTCAACACATACATTTCACAAAGGTTCTTGATACTAAAAGCGAAAGTTGATTTTAAAAAAGAGCCTTTAACTTGAAGAGAATCATGGATTTTTAGAAGAAGCACACATGTAGACAATTATGCTTTTTTCCTTAGCATTTGTCAAAATGGTCATTCATTCATATATTGTTTAATTTTGTCTCTCTCACCAGGGACTGTTTCTATCAGCTCCGTGTCATTCCCAGCATCCACACATAGTAGGGAAAGAACATATAATTGTTGTATTAGTTGATGAATTATAGTTAGGACAATGCTATTCTAATAGAGACACAGTCAACCTTCAGAGGAGGCATCTAGTGACTTTTTACGTCTGCATTGAGAGATCAGAGGTTTCACAAAAAAGACAACCATTAAACTGGACTTAGAAGAATCAGTAGGAGTTGAGGAAAACAAGTAGTTTGAATGCCTACTCTGAATCAGATCTTACTTTTTTAAATTTCTGCTTGAACTACTTTCAAGACATTTTGCTCATTACCTTAATTTTCTATTTCAGTCTCAATCTTATCCTTACAATTTCTCCTTTCCCAACAATCATTTTTTTTCCTATTATGCTACTTCTGTCAGATGCATGTCACTGTAAACATGATTTGTGTTGGTGACTGTTTCACCTCTCCTGAGAGGTCACTATCTCCCAGCCTCGACCCCATGCCTTCTTCATTATTGTACTTCTGATAATACCTGATGCGGAGCTCCAAAAAGCGTGTTGGACTATAAGAATATTATATTTTCAGTGTAACAAACTGATGATTATAAAATAGAGGTAACACATGCTTCAGAATGTTCCAGTTTTGTTTCTGTCTTACACAAGCTTGTTAATTAGAGGTAGAAGCCTATGTACCAAAGATTTGGGTGGCACTTGAAAAATACTTCTGAATCTATGCAATGATTAGCTAACGAATTTATGTAATGATTAGCTCAGGCACAGGGGCTGGCTGCTAAGTTTTTATTTGTCATTTGAACCTACGGCTTCCTGGGAGCTTGCCAAATTACACACAAAAGAACCTTTATTCTCCTATGTACTCTTTGATCTCCTCCTCCTCTTCCTCTTATCCTTCTCCTCTTCCTCTTCCTCCTTATCCCTCTCCTCCTCTCCTAATGCTTCTCTTCCTCCTCCTACTCTTCCTATTCTTCTTCCTTCTCCTCTTCACATTGCCTTCCATTTCCCTCCATTTTCTACTCCATCACCTCATCTTCTCTTTCACTTAATTAATTTCAATGTTATTGAATGATTTTTCTATTCTGATTACACTCTACAAATTACAGAAACAGAGCCACCAACTTTAGAAATGAAAAAAGAAAAGATTAATCTCCTCCTTCTCTTCCTCCTTATCCCTCTTTTCCTCCTCCTCATTCTTCTCCTCCTCGTCTTCCTCCTCCTCATCTTCCTCCTTCTCCTTCTCCTCCTCTTCCTCCTTATCCCTCTCCTCCTTCTCCTCATCCTTCTCAGATTTCTCCTCCTCGTCTTCCTTCTCCTACTCTTCCTCCTCCTTCTCCTCCTCCTCACACTCCCCTCCTTTTCCGTTCCACTTCTACCCCATTGCCTCATCTTCTCTTTTTCTTAATTAATTTCAATTTTATTGAATAGTTTTTCAATCCCAATTACACTCTATGAATTTCAGAAATAGAACCACCAACTTTAGAAATGAAAAGAGGAAAGAATTGAGAAATGAAACTCAGTTATCACACTGTTTGCTGTGACCACTGTACTCCTTGCCTACAGACTTCTTGGTTGATTTTGAGAAATCTGAGAAACTTGGTAGGTTCATCAGAGCTCTCACTCTTACCTAAAGTCTTAGAAGTGCTGATGGTTCTCTCTCTCTAGGTTAATATTGGCACAGGGAAATAACCCCACTTGTTTATGTTAGTACTGTTTCATGTAGAGCTATGCCTGTTATCTGTAGAATACACTTAAGAACTTTTTTTCTCAACATTGTCTTATAAAATTAGAACAGCTATTTTACCACTGAGTAAATTTATAAGTTGCATCAGCAATAGAAGAAATCATAGAAACCATGCTGTTTAATTGCATCTACAGTAGTCGAGAAGAAAAAAAATGCATATAATTGGCTTGCCGAAAACATGAAGCAGAAAGCAGTTACTCACATTTTCTCCGCAGAACTGTGAGGCTTCTTTGTAATATAGTTCAACACTTTAAAGGAATATTCAATTACTTCCTAAAGAACTTCTACAGTTTTCTCACCTAACTTTTGGAATTCTATTCCTTTACTTTCATTTTTAAAAATGTTTCCACAAAGCTGGAGGTAAGGGAATCTCCCTGGACCTTTATGGTTTTTTGAAAGGTGAAAGCCTGAGTTGACCACATGGTGATTGATGAAAAACAGAGTTGACTTCTTTCCCACAGAGGAAAAGCTCCTGAGGGATTTGCTTTAAAGGGAGACATGTTCTCGGTCCTCACCTCTCTTTCCTGTGGTCTTTACCTCCAGGCCTGATGGTCTTATGCTGTTCCTACCGTAGGAAGAAGACAATCTGAACACCTCTTTCACAATTGAGGATTATAGAATGCATGGAATCTATTCATGAAGAATTTGCTATTTAAAAGGTGGCAATTTAACGTTCCATCATTAAGTAAGAATCGATGTCTGGTAAAAAACAAGTGCATAAGTTGCCATTGCTCTTTCAAAATTCAGGCTATTTCATTGAATGCTGCACTCTTAGGAAAGAATGCTGATGGAGTCCCACTCAACACACACGACTGTAGTAAATTCTGACAGCCATGGAAATATAAATAGCAGCAAGGCTGGGCAAGCTAGCAATAGACGATGGAAGAAGTTAAAGGAATTTTGTTTCTGTCTTACTTGAGTAAATTGGTTCTGACCTTGACTCCCTACTGGAAGAATGTATTAAAGTGTTTTCCCACATTGGATGACAGGCAGCACGGGACGGTGATTCTTGAGCAGAGGGGAACATATAAGACAAACTCTACATTCACCTTAGCCTTCCACCTGGAGGTCCATTTGGGTTGGCCCAGGAAGGGGAATCCAAGCAGAGGTAGTGGGTTCACAGGTTTCACTGAGAAGCCAAGTTCAGAATTCATAGAAGATGAGAAGCTTCAATTTATGTGGCAAAGCACCAGCAAGGAAATAGATATGCAGAAAAAACTGCATACATTTGCCTAACAGTCCCCCTAAGTCTGTTGCTGTACTTGAAGCTGTGTGTTGATAAGGCGAAACTACACAGGCAGGCAAATAAGTACCAAGGGAGTTGATTAATTTCCAGAACTCACACAGGGCTAAGAGGTTTTCAAATTCCAAACATTCAGAATAGAAAGACCTCATTAAAAAGATACATTAAAAAAAAGAAAAGACACACAAATTCATAATATCAGATATAAAAGAGAAGTCAGCACAGATCTTATCAATATTTAAAGAATAATAAGGGGAATATGAACAATGCTGAATGCAGTGGCTTATGCCTACAATCCCAGCTCTTTGGTAGGCTAAGGAGGGAGGATTGCTTGAGCCCAGGCTGTTTGAGATCAGCCTGGATAACATAGCAAGATTTCCATCTCCACAAAAATTAATAATAATTTTTAAAAAGCCAGCTGGGCATGGTGGCACATACTTGCAGTTCTAGCTAATGGGGAGGTTAAAACAGGAGGATTGCTTGAGCCCAGGAGTTAGAGACTGCAGTGAGCTATGAGTATGCCAATGCACTCTTAATAAACATATATGAACAATGTGATGCCTGCACATTTGGTCATTTGATTAACGGACATATTTTTGGATAATACAAATGACCAAAACTGACACAAGATGAAGTAGAAACTCTGAATGGTAGTCTGTGATATTATGCCACGTTGAGGGGTACTTTAGATTCCCATCCTGCCTGAATCTGGCTAAGGTGGTAGAGTTGCTTTCCCTGACAAAGCTCCATGTACAGGCCACAGCAGATTATGCAGAAGAAGGGCCTGAATTAGAGGAGGTATTTAGATGTGAAGGCACTGAGGTAGAGATGGTAAAGACATAATAATGCAAGCAAAAAAGTTCTGAGAGATGAATCAATGAAGAGTCAAAATAACAAAGTGAAACCTGTGAAGGAAAGTGAGGACCACTTTTGAGAAAGAATACAACCAGGACAGCAGCATCTTGGAATCAAGACAACAGGGAGGATTCACTTGAGATTCAAGAGGTGATTTGTCAAATATGGATGGAGAAGAGACAGGTGAAGATGAGAATCTCAAGACGCAAAAGGGTTGGTTTTGAAAATCAGAGCAAGAGTACACATTATATATCTCTCAAGAAAATTGAAGAACACATAGGAGGAAATAAGATAAACTTTTCAGATTAGAAAAGAAAGAAGTCAGACACACGAAAAAATGCTCAGCCTCACTAAACATCAGATAAATGGAAATCAAAACCATATTGCGATGCCATCTAACTCCAATAAGAATGGCCATCATCAATAAAACAAAAAACAACAGATGATGGCGAGGATGTGGGGAAAAGGGAACGCTTCTACACTGTAGGTGGGAATGTAAACTAGTTCCACTTCTATGAAAAACAGTGTGGCGATTCCTAAAAGAAGTGGAAATTGACCTTCCATATGACCCAACAATTCCCTTTCTGGGAATATACCTGGAGGAACTTAAATCACTCTACAAAAAAGATACCTGTACATGCATGTTTATTGCAGCACTATTTACAAGAGCAAAAACAAAGAACCAACTGTGTTGTCCATTGAACTGGACTGGCCTAAAAAACTGTGGTACATATGCATGATGGAATGTTACACAGTCATAAACAAGAACAAAATGATGGACTTCTCAGCAACTTGGATGGATTTAGAGTCTATCATACTTAGTGCTTTATCACAGAAACAAAGAACTGAGTACCACATGTTCTCACTCATAAGTGGACCATGAACGTTTACCGTAATATAATAAGAAAGGAACTGGCAGTAGCAGGATTCTGCCAGGGGCGGGAACGGGGCACAAAACATCAATAAGTGTACCTGAGCTCAAACCAGGAAAAACGGGGAACAAAGAGAGGACCAAACTTTACCTATATGATGACCACTTGTATACCTAATTCTGAATTGTACCCCACATCTTTAAAATACAAAAAGAAAAAAAAAGAAAAAGAAAGAAGTCAACAAAGCTTACAGCTAATGGCTTAATTTTTCTTTTAGTTGAGGTCTCACTCATGCAGTGGCATGATCACAGATCAGTGTAGCCTAGGCCTCCTGGGCTCAGATGATTTTTCTTTCTCAGCCTCTGGAGTAGCTAGAACTACAGGTATGCACTACCACGCTGGTCTAACTTTCCGATGTTTTGTGGAGACGAGGTCTTGCTATGTTTCCCAGGCTGGCCTTGAACTCTTAAACTCAAGTGATCCTCCTGCCTTGGCCTCCCAAAATGCTGGGATTATAGGCATGAGCCACCAAACCAATGGCTTAAGTATTTGTAATAAAAATTCTTCTGAGTTTGGATGTTGGGGAACAATTAGGAATGAGTTGGGGAACAACTAGAAATTATATGAACTAGCCTCTAATGGAACTGATGAAAAAGACTGCCAACTAGCTCGGAATTGGTTGGATTTTCTCAGTCTGCAGTTTGAACCCATAAGCAGGTAGTGGGAATAGTAGAATTTACCAAGATTAAAAGTTATCATAGCTGCTATGACAAAACATTAAGAGAGTGGGGAGGGGCTCTAAGTTGCTTTTTTGGACATCACTGAAATGATTTACTGTGAAATCTAGTCTGGAACAATAAAAACAGGGCTGAGAAACAAAAGATTATAACAAGAACAAAGAAGAATTCTCTGCGACTCCTCTGTAGAGTGAGATTTTCTGGTTTATCTTGCTGTGCTACTGTTTGATGTGTGCTCCAAACATGCAATCCTATTTTCTTAATTAAACATTCATATTCTTTTCTTTAAAATATTCTGTTGCTACAAATATATTCAGTCATGCTAGAATCTTTACAAGTGGTAGTCAATTGCAGCAAATAACACCTCTCGCTCCCAAAGAGAGATTCTTTATTGCAAATGTGCATACTTTCTCTTAAAGGCTAAGCCCCATTTTCCATTTAATGTCTTCCATGGAGAGGTTTGCCAGTTGTTAAATCACGAGCCGGCTTTTCCTTCATTAGGATTAATTACACAGCTGTAACCATTCCTTATTTCATAACACTCTCTTAACAATCTATTAGACTGAACCATATGACACTGCTATCTTTGTAGGTCATATATTCAGTTTTCTAACTTTGAAAATACTAGAACTAGATCTAAAGTTAGGTTGTTAATTGAATGAAGAACTACAGTTTACACAGACCACAAGCTATTATAAATATTAAACATTTGGTAATAGTATTACTGCCTTTGGAAGAAAGTAATATATAATGACTCTGTAAACTATAGCTCCTCCTCAGATTCTTCCAGTCATGTCTACTCATAGTGTATTTCTTGTTTTTTATTTCTATTGTGCTTTTTCTCCTTAACTCAATTACGTAACTCTTATTCCATTTTATGCCAACTTCAATTTAATACTTGAAACACCAAATCAGCTTGCAAACTTAATGAAAAAGTGTCAATATTTTATTATCCATATAGATAAAAAAATTTTTATAACCTCAGAGGCAGACACAGATGTGACAAGGAGTCTCTGCTGCCCAGGTTTGTGGATGGATGAGAGCTTTAAATGAAAAGTTAAGCCTGCTGGGCAAACATGGATCAGAAGGACCACAGTCAGCACAGTTCTGTAGATCAACAGTCCAACATGGTGCAGGGAAGGGAAAACAGAACTTTTCCTCTACCCCTCAGGGTCTTTGACTGGACTTGAGAGTTAAAATACCTTTTATTTGTTTCTTCATATACTCACTTTCATCTGAAAAAAGATGAAGACATAAGGAAGCAGTTAGGATTGAGAGCTTATTTTTTTTCTTTCTTTTTTTAAAACAAAGAACGATAAATTTGTGGAGAAAATCAAGACAAAGAAAAAGGAAATTAAGCTTCTAGTGTAGGTAAATTGTGGGAAAGTGATTAGGAAATATGAAGGAACAAATGGAAGATAAGGGATATTTTAGTAGGTTTGTTCTTTCAGATCCATTTTGGTGTCATTTCCTACTCTTTTTATTATTATTATTTTGTATTTAATTTTAAAGATGTGGGGTAAATTCAAGATTAGGTATATAAGTGGTCAACTTTCAGGTAAAGTTTGGGCCTCCCTTTGATCCCCACATTGCCTGGTTTGTTATCAGTTACTCTTATTGATACTGTGTGCCCCGCCCCCGGCGGTGTCCTGCTACTGCCACCTCACTTTCTTATAGTACTATGATAAATGTTCAGGATCTGCTTATGGGTGAGAACATGTGGCACTTAGTTCTTTGTTTCTGTGATAGATCACTCAGTATTATAGACTCTAAGTCCATCCAAGTTGCTGTGACGTCCATGACTTTTTCCTTCTTTTGGTTGTGGAATATTCCATTAAAATGGAATATGGACCTCTCTCTCTCTCTCTATAGAGAGAGAGAGAGAGAGAGAGAGAGAGTGTTGGGAGCCAGCCTTGGAGGCCCGCCTGATGGAAAAGTCCAGGTGCGCCGAGGACCCCTGGCCGCAAAGCGAGTCCGGGCAGCTGAGACCCTTCTGTCTTCCGTCTTTGCTGTTGATACAGCTGAAGAAATTCTGTACAGTCATGGAAGAAGAAGATGGCATGTTTCTGTGAAGAATCACAGCTAACCTGGAAATGTCATGGTTTATTTTGCCATTTTCCCACTATGCCACTTGGCCTTTTCTAACATATGCAAGGGTTAAACTCTGAAGCACATCAAGAATGGTTTCTTTCACTTGGTTATAAGCTACTAGATATTGCTTAAGTAATAAATGATATAAGTATATTCACTCCTTGTCTGATTTAGAATTATGCAGTTTAGTGTTTAGACATAAGGATTTTTAGAAACACAAGTTTATAGTAAGTTCATTATGAATTCATTATAAGTTCTAACACTTATCTAGGAGTTATGTAGGTGATTTATAACACTGCTTTCACTAACTTAGGATAAGGATTAATATTAAGGTTTCTACTTAATTCTATAGTTAAAACTCTAAGTTAACATTTATAAAGTAGGTTTTCACTGAACTCATAATATAATAATCAGACACTTTTATGACAGATCAGCTAAAACAGAAAGCAACCTTGAGGGGCCTGGGAAACATTACTAAAAGCTTCTTTTGAGTTCTCTTTAGAAACAAGCACTGCAAGATAAGAGAAAAGTAACGAGGACATCTGGACAAGGGAGGCGATCACAGGACTCTGAAAAACATAAGAGCCTAAGATGAGAATATTCCTGACACATAAAGAAATATACACTTAAAAAAACTTTCTTGAAACATTTGTAATTTGGGACATTGGACTGAGAGTGTCATTGTTGGCTTTATGAATAAGATGTTGTCTGGAGGCCTATGGGAATCTTGGTTTGTTCGCTACTAAGACCACTAGCTGGTAACTTTTAAAAGATATGAATATGAAAGAGTTTTCTTTGTCTTGCCCCTTCAAAAATAGTATAAAAGCTCTGTATTAACTAGCATTAAATTGTCATCTGTTCAAGAAGCAGGTGTCCGGTATATGATCTTTGTCCGTCACCTATCCATCTCTCCTTCAACACTTCCCACGACCCTTGCGGGGCGGGCCCCCGCAAGTGGCGCCCAACGTCTGGGAGCTTGAAGGTAATCTTTTATCTTTCTTTTCGGGAGGGACAGGACCTCACCTGGGGCGCCGTGGGCCCCCCTGCAGAGAGGCAGGATTTATATATATATATATATATATATATATAGAGAGAGAGAGAGAGAGAGAGAGAGAGAAAGAGAGAGAGTGGCAGGATTTATTGAGAGAACAGAAAAGCTCCCAGAGTGGGAGGGGGCCGAGAGGGTTGTCCTATTCCACATTTTTTATCCAGTCCACTTTCTACTTCCCAGTCTTTAATGATAAGAATATTCTTCCCTTCCTGGTATTAGGAGAGCATCTTTCTCCTGGGAAATTGTTTAACATGCTATTAGGTAGAAACAGAGAGGTCAAAGACCCCTTCTTGCATTTGCTGTTTTTCAAGTAGCTTCTGCTCAAAATAATCAATGTGCCCAAGCAGCACATTTTGGATAATGTGTTCTGAACCTCTTTAATGGCATGACTAGGTTCTCTGTTTAGAGTATTACAAGGTTGAAATAAAAATGCAGGTTAGGCTGAGTTATCTGGAGATTCTGGTGAAAACTCATTTGCAAGTTTATTATTGTTTTTGGCAGAGTTCAGTTCCTTATGTTCATCACTTAAGGGCCACTTTCAGCATGTAGTGACTGCCCGCATTCCTTGACATGCAGTCCTTCTTCTTCAAGCCCCAAATGGAGCATCGAATCCTTCTCATGCTTCTAATCCCTACCTCCTTCTTCTGCAGCCTTCATTCTCTCTATATACATACGCAAAGTTTAATGGGGATTACAAACCGGCCAAAAGCCCCAAAATACCTTCCACAATCCAAAGTCAGTCACTCGAGATTATGCGTGGCTATGCTGGCCCTGTTAATGTGTGAATGTGCAGTCAAAGTGCAGCTATTCCAACATAACGATGCTGTAAGGTGTAAGAAAGGAACCTTCCAATTGGTGTTCTTTAAAGGAGATAGATGATGTTTGTTCTCTAGGCTCTAAGCAAACTTTGGATGACTAAGATTGAATCCTTCGGAAAAGAAAGACCACTTTCTTTTTTTGTTATTGTATTGTGTAATTTCTCTGCCACCTGCCACAGTAAGTTCTATGTACACTGTAGAATAAATACTGGCCTTTTTATACTAACTATCCTGTCTGTCTTGACTTTGTGCATATGACTCATACTTTCAGGCAACGTTTATGCCAACTATGTCAAGGAGCACTTGGCTTTGCTTTTGTTTATTTTTCACCTACTGTTGGCTTATACATATGCAACTATGCTTCCTAACTTTGATGGCTTTTAAAAATTTGTTTTCTCAGAATAAATTTTTTTTTTTGTTGGGTAAAGAAAAGCCAATCTGAGTTTAGCTGAATTTCACTGATAATCTTGTGAGCGCTTAGCCAACATAAGCAATCCCTTTCCACAGTCCAGATGTAAGTTGAAAACATAAATTATAAAATCAGTAGGTCTTACTAATTTGACAGCATTTTACATTCCTTGCTTTTGCATAGGTTGATTTTAAAATCATGTTAATTTTCTAGAATTATTTTTAAACAGGGACGAATTTAGACTATCCTATTAGATGCTTTTCAGAATTTAATTTGTGTGGCTTATATTTGTTTCTTTGACATACCATGTATGGTGGAGGGGAGCAAAAAACAAACAAACCTTGGAATTTATTTATAAAAAATATATATTTATTCTTACATGTTTAAACTTCAGTCACCATCAAAGTACTCTATGTTTCAAGCAATATACCTACACAGAAACTTTTTCCACTGCTTACAATAATTTTTGAACTCATCAATTTTGATACCTTTTAGTGCTTCTGCTGTTTTTTGCATCACCTTTTCCATATTGGCAAATGTTTTCCTTTAAAGACTTTTTTTCACCCAGGAAAATAAAAAAAGCCATTGAGATCTGGTAAATAGGGAGGAGAGGCACAGGGTCATGCCAATTTTGGTTCAAAACTGCTGAAAACTCAGGGTGGGAAGGGCAGATGCACATGCAAATTACCCATCATGAAATGGGCAAACACATCGAAGAATCACACACACACACACACACACACACACACACTGAAGGGCAGATGCACATGCAAATTACCCATCACGAAATGGGCAAACACATCGAAGAATCACACACACACACACACACACACACATACACACACTTTCCTGAAGTCAAAAGCAGTCTCTCACCACATTGCTAGCTAATACACTGATGCTGATGGGTTCCTAGAACACTTACCTAGCAGGAAAAGACTGTACTACAAGGGGCCTTCCCTCCAAAAATTTACTCTGGTTTTTTTGGGGGGTGGGGGAGTACATGATTCAATCATCTAGATATTGTGAAAGCATCTCCAAAGCTCAGTAATAAAGTACTACTTTCCACATCCAATATGTTAGCCAAGTCCTTGAATTAGTATTCTTTAGAGATAACTATCCTCCTGAGACAGCTCTGGCTAAAATGAAATGTTTTCTGGTGAACAACTTTCCAAGCTTTAAGGCATCCATGCACTCTGCTCAGTTCATCACGGTAATTCTGAGGATGTGGCATTAGAGGAATGATTGTAAAAGGTGAAAATCATGTACTAAACTTTTTTTTTCAAGCAGTCACATTAATGGTCGTGTCATACAAGTGAACATTTAGCTTATATTGCCTGCCAAATATATAAATGCTTATCTTTTGGAAAATGGATGAGTATGTACGTTAAATAAATTCAGAAACATCCTTCCTCTCAACAAAATCACTAACCCATATTGGGGAAGGATTTCTCCTTCAGGTGAAAGATGTTCTTGGGCTGTCTCTTACTATTTCATTGCTCAGCAACTTCTTGTCTATTTCTGGTGTTTTCTGAGCTTCTGCTCTTCCACATCACTCTCTGGACATTTCAGTTTCTTAGGGATGTGGGATGTGTGTGGGTGTGAGTATGCAGGGGAGTAGGAGGTAGGTAAAAGCACCAGAAACAATCTCATTTTGCAGAATGCATGCAATTATCAACTATATTAGGCTAAGTATCTCTGCAATGTGTATGTGTGATAAGTTTTATTTTCCTCAGAAACAAGTTGATTTTACTCCACTGATTTTTCTTATTCCACGGAAACAGTGAAACTGTCATCATTTTACATCATCATTCAGTGGAAAAATCTTGCTTATCTTGCTTTCCTTTTTTCTTTTTTAAAGCAAGATTTATTTAGAGGACAGAAAGCCTCCAGGAAGAGATCCAAGGGGGTTGCCCAAAAATCTTACTTTCATTTCTTGTTGAGAAACAAGAAATGTTCCACTCCACCTAAGTCAGATAGTAATTGGAGAAGTGGCGATGTCCATCTCCCACAGGGAGTTGGGTGACCAGGAGAAATTGAGCAGATAGAGAGCCACACTGACTTTCCAGCTCTTCTGAGTCAGGCCTCTATAGCCTACTATTATCACTTTGTCTGAAATGCAAATTCTGGAATGCCAGACACACCCATATTCCAATGCAAGTACAAAAACAAAATCGAAAGCCAACCACAGTTGAGTTTTTAAACTACTTATCACTAGGATCTTGTTCCCTCTCCCATCTATCCTTCCCACTTCAATTAACGTGAATAATCAAAAGTTGCCTCTGTTTAATGGGAAAAACAAATATGGTATGGCGATAATTCACGCAAAGAGCTTTCTTATGTAGACCGTTACCCAATTGACTGGAAGTCCCCTCTTTCCTGATGAATGTTCTGAACACAGCCAGGTATTACTGATATGTTGTTTCCCAGTGGTACAGCTGACATTTACTGAGAGAAGGAAGTTCAGAAATGGACTCTCAGAACCAGCCCTCTGTGCTGTTGGGCCTGTTTTCTTTCCTTGCACAAGATTAAGGGTAGGCTTACTTGAGATTCTATGTTCTGGCAAACCTTGTTGCTGAACTTGGCAGGAACACTCAAATATCTTTATTAGAAGCCATGAATCAAGTTCCACTGCAGAATTCATAACCTCCCAAATCTGGCTGTCTTTTGTCGACCTCACAGAAAGGTGTGGCTTAAAGTTTATTTTGAAGTGCAAAAATCCAATGATAATGGTAAATCTTGTTCTATAGCATATGTAGGAAGTCTTCATTCAAATTAAGACTTATCAATCTGTACTTAAAAATCTGTTTACAAAAGTTTCGAAAGTAATTCAGAGGATTTTGCCAAAGAAAAGAGTTGGACTGTAAAGGAACTGTAACAGATGTTGAAAAATGCCATTATTTTCTTTGAGCCTGATGAAAATCCGTTGTTTGTTCTTTAAAGATGCACATTGGAATGGTTCTAATGGGAAATTCTGTTGGTACTTTCTTAGAGCAATGTTTTGAAATTGCTCTCCAATTCCAGAAATCTAGCTTGAAGGGATCTAAAATCTCAGAGACCTACACGATTTAGCCTGCCATTCAGGCACAGGCCCAGCTATCAAGAAAAGCTATAGAAAAGGAGGGAATTTTGTTAATACCCTTGAGAAAAAGTTGAGCATATGTGCAGTATAGGCCCTCCAGAACCTGAGTGTTGCTTTTATAGCTTGAACTGCTGCGTGCAGACCCTGGCAAGTGAAAGGTGATATTCGACAGATACATCCAGGAGCCATCTCTCTATTAAGGGAAAAGGTGGGGAAAAAGTAGAATGGTAGTTCACAGAGATGGATAAAGGGAGATAACATCTTCAAAGATGGTTTTGTTGTGTACTGACATCCTGTATAGGTGGCAGGGGAGAGACCAGAATAAAAATTCTTGTGCAACTCTGAGAATCATAGCACTGTCCAGATAAACAGAGTTTAATAATAGCATCTTTAGAAGATGGCCAGGTAGTCAAATCGCTGTCTATGTATGCTACAGTTATGGATGTGAATGCATTCTAGACCTATAACTTTATACAAAGTAACACTATTCTGTTTTATTGTTTATGAAAATACCTTTGGTGAGTTAGAAGCATTTGTTTTAAATGAAAAAATGATATGTTTTTGGTGTTCCACATGGTTATTTGTCTATGTTAGAATAAAGAAGGAAAGGCACTTACCATTTCAGCTCCTGTTTCTAATTCTGTGAACCTTTGGTAATTGACCTGTGGGTTTAGTGGACTAAGCTACCGACATATATTATGTTTATGTAAGTATCATATTTCCTAAGAATGTTATTTTTTTTCAGTTGTGTAATAGCAGCTGACTGAAAACACAGGTAATCCTATTCACTTCTCAGTGTCTACCTATGGCTCTTTAGTTCAGAGGCACTATGCCAGGGTATAGCCCTGTTATTTTGAGAGGGTAAAATAGGAAACGGAACACCCTAGCTGCCTATGAACGTACTTAATACTCCACCTGTGTTATCACGGCCACTGTGTGCTCTAAACACTCCCTGCTTATTAAGTTTTACAGCACAAACTTGACTGAAAGGCTGAGAAAACACCTGTCACTGCTTTTCTCCGCTTGCCATTCATTAAGAACATGTTGACTTGGAAGTTCATCCTCACCTTCATATATCTCTAAAGCCTCTGTCAAAAAAGCAAATGGAGTTTGAGCATAACTTTCAGGGATCTGCGAGGTGTTTAATTACTTCATACTGACACTCGGAATTCTTGTGTTTTATTTATTTTTATTATTATTATTTTGGGGTAATTCCTGTGCCCTTCTCTTCTGGTATAGAAATTCCCATAAATTATACTTCTTTCCTTGAGTTGGAGAGATGAGGAAAGAACACTTTGCTTAAGCTTCCTTCACAGAGTAGCACATGTTTGTTTTATATCCGGAGAGGCTGACAGGTTTGTGCTCTGCTTCCAGATGTCCAGATGGTTTAATAAAAAAGAAGAATACATGACATATTTTCTTTTTCTGATCCTGAAAGCAACAACTTTATGTCAAGACAATTTGTAAGTTATAAGTTGAAGGAGACTGCTATGTAAGTTAAAAAGACAGATAAAACAGGAGGAAACAGGGCAGGTAGGGGAACCTTGTCCAGATTTAAAAAAGAAGGTGTACAATAAAAAAGGACTTTTTCTTTTTTTAAACAGAGACTGACATGTTTATATGATTTATCACAGTTTGAGCTTATATGTAACTCTAGCCCCTGAGGTAATCTCAACTCTAATATCTTTGAAAACAGCTAGTGTCCTAAAGTCTTCACAATATTATTCATTCAGAAGAAGATATTTTGTGTTAAACTAAAAGAGAAAGAACAGTACGAATAAACAAATTAAGATTATGAAGGCTTTCCTAAGGGCAGATATTCACCACCATCCAGACACATCAGTTTGAAGCAAACTTGATTTATATATATACATACATACATATATGTATATATAAAAATATATATAAAGTTTTGATTTTTAGAAGCCAAGGATATATATATTTACACACACACACACACACACACACACACACACACACACACACACACACACATATATATGAATCAAGTTTGCTTCTAAAAATCAAAACTTTCCTTTATATAAAGTCCAGCACAGTATTTTTAGAGCCTCCCGATTTTATCTTTTAACAAAATTATATACATGTAGTTTATAGACTTGCTATTTTGTTCTACAATATCCACCTTAAGCAGGAGACACTGAAAGAGTTCTTAATTGAGGATTTTGCAATTTCACCTTGGCTATATCTACAATTTAATGATAACAAACTAGTTTTTTTGAGGGAAGAAATAGAATGAAAAAATAAACTAGAAATTTTAGATGGAGATACAAAGTTCAGTCTCACATACTATACATATGCATAGTCTTAAATACTACACACTGTATGTGAAACCATATTTCAAACTAATATACTGAAAAGAAATTCATTCAATTTATAAAATGTTTCTTTCCTTTTAATATTAATGCAGTAATTTTTAACACATTTATTATTATTGAACATTCTTAGTACTTGATGACAATGCATGAAGCTCTCTTCCCATTTTCATCAAACACACACACACACACACACACACACACACACATACACACACACATATATATGTTCACATGAACTTTAAACATGAGGGACTATTCTGATTGTTGAATTGAAAAGTTCCTGAATGAGTTTTATAGTAGTTTATGTATAGTTGTATTAAGGAATAGACAAGCTATCTAAATAGTTTTAGCTTTGGGGAAAGTTGCTATCATGGTCAAAGGCATTCTACTGAATTTCCCTGATCTTTTTTTGGGAAGGGTAGGGTAGAGGTTGGAAGAAAGGCCTTGGCCTCAGCCGGCTGGGCCAGGGACCTGAAAGGTGCTCATGACTGGCTGGTATTTCTGAGCTCAGCATTGGATCTGTTGGGTTAGTTGCTAACAGAGTTAGTACAGATAAAAAATAAAATAATACAAATAAGAATAAAATAAAATTACTTGAGTGCTTACTGAACTCAGACATTGTTCTAAATACACGATTTATATTTTTCTCTTTAAAACTCACAGTAATTCTATAATCGTGATGATTAGTTTTAGACTCCTGATTTTCTCTTTATTAATTGAACTTATGTAAATAACTATATTGCCATGAAATTAAGAATACTCAAGCAGAGTTTCCAAATTCTGGAAAGATCAGGCAGGAATAAAAATGTATCAGTTGCAAATGTTAATTTTGGTTTTACAAAAATGTAGCCTTCCAAATGGTAGGTAGCTTAAGAGAAAGGAGCTTTTTGGTGAACCTAGAAAACAGAACATTAAAACATCAACAATATTCCAAACAAAACCCGCAACCACCTTCCATCAGTTTATTCAATCTATGTAATTAATTCTTGTTCTGCTCCACTTTGGGTTGGATCCTTGGGTCTCATGAGTCCATTTGATTTTCAACTAGAATTCTGAAAATCCTGACTCAGTCCAACCAATTCTCCTTATTTAAAAAACTGCAGTAAGAAGAAGTTAATTATTTATAGCAAAACAGAACTCCAACTAGAACTGCCAACCAGATCTGGCTTCCTAACCAAGGTTTTTATAAAGTTTTCCCAAGGTTTTGATAAGATTTTCTATCTTATCTTCATAGGGAAAGAACATTTGAAGACTTGGCAGGCATGAAGGCCATGTAGGCAAATGGTCAGACCTAAAGTTAGACTCAAAGGCAGCAGTTTAGAATGTTTTCTTCAGGTAATAACCATGTAGGACAAAGCATGGAAGTTATTTTATTTTATTTTTTAGTTGGAGTCTCACTGTGTCGCCTAGGCTAGAGTGCAGTGGCATGCTCGTGGCCACCCAGCGTTGACCTGCTGGGCTCCAGTGATCCTTCTGCCTTAGCCTTAGAAGTAACAGAATCTGCAGGGGCACTACCACGCCCAGCTAATTTTTGATTTATTGTAGACAGGAGGTCTCACCAAGTGGCCTGGGCTAATCTCAAACCTGCAAACTCAGGTTATCCACTCGCTTTGGTCTCCCAAAGTGCTGGGATTACAGGCTGAGCCACCGAGCCCAACCAGAAGTAATTTTAAAAAGTCAAAATTGGTTCTGTCACAAAGGAATAGAGCTTATAACCAGAGGAAAAGTTACCTTAGCTGTGACCTGCTGCTGTTATTCAGAGACTTTTGCACTCTGTCATGAAGGTGGATATTTTATAAATTAGCCAATATATAACTTAGTGGAATGAACTTTAGACATATCTGTGGGAGGCTTAGGTCCTAGTCTTACCTCTACTAGTGAGTCAAGTGGCTTTAAGGATGTCATGGGAATATTAGGTAATCTATTACCAACAAAAACAAAATGTTCAAATGTTTTAAAAGAAAGACATTTTGAACTCAAGATATTGTCACTATTATTTCTAGAATAAGAAAATAAAACCCATTGATATAGTCCTAAAATATTTTCTCCGGAGTCAATTTTCTCAATGTTCAAAGAATTTGGTACATTTCCACTGAGGAGAGACAGACGGGAAGCAGAGCATGGTAGGCCCATGGATCATCCAGGAGCTACTTTACAGCTGCAAGCAGGAAAATGATAGGTGATGTATGAATTTTATTCTCTTACATTTTATATTCAAAATCTGAAACTTGCACTTGAGTTACATATACGATATATATATATGTCTTTGTATACATATACATACATATATATTACATTTAGAAGTGGTTTACTAATGTTTGGGAAATGGAAAGACAAGATTAATAAAACACAGTGGATCTTTTAATATTAAAAAGCTTACATTTTAAAGAAGTATAAATACATTCAGAGTTTTTTTTCCATATACAGTCTGATGGTTTATATATTTTTTCCTCTTGGAAATATGCCAGTATAATAAAAGTTAGAAGTCACACTGAGAAACATATTTCTTTAAGATTTTATCAAATGCCATATTTTAAAGTTATCACTTAGACAGTCAAAACCTCTATCTCTGAGGTCAAGATTTTTAGAGGGAAATAAAAAAATGAAATCTAGAGTTTGCTTCATGCCCTTTTTCAAGTTTTTTTTTTTTTTCTGTTAACTATTCACATACTTTCTAAAAATTGGATTAAGATTCTTCAGCTACAACAATGAAGTATAATTATCAACTGGTCATGAGACCTTAGTGAGCATGTTGTGGGTGTAAATTGGCTTTCTGAATTTTAGTTTTTTGGCATCATACTTAAAAAGTTGTATTAGCGATTCATAAACAAATTTAAATAGATTTTTTTCTGAGTCTAGGATTTTCTGCTACACTCTATTTGATTTAGTGATGCCAAGTTTCTTTTCTGGATTGTATTACTAATTTTTATGGTGGAAGTGGAAATGGGCATGGGGAGTAATGAGGAAAATTAAGCCTGTGTAGTTCCGGAGGCTTGATAAACTTTGATATTCTACCATGCTTAGTCTATTTCTGCCAGAACCCTGGTGGAGGAGAACAGACTGCCAGCAAATGAGCTGAGCTGAAACCTAGGCTTCTAAACAGTGTAATTTTAAATATTTCCTGATTAAACAAAAGAAAAAGAAAAGGTCAGAATTTCAAACATGGGGGATTTGACATTAATCTACTGATAAATTGGTACCATAGTTCAAATGAGGCTTGGATGGTGCTTTTTTGTTCTGAAATAAAACCATAAACCAGACACATAAAGCAGAATTTTATTTCTAAAAACTGCGCACAGAATTGCTTTTTCTTAATATTATCATTTTAGGCACAAAAGTGTTTTCCTTAAACAAAATATAGGTCAATGCCAAGTGGTACACACTTTAATGTAATCTTTCTCTCTCTCTCGCTGTCTCTCAGAAATAAATTAAAACATTTTTTAAGGCCTTTATTTTGTAGGGGGAAAAATATCTTTCCCAGAGTGATTTTATAATGATTTTCTTTCAAGCTACTCCATACATATTTGGAAGTGTCCCCACAATCAAACAATCTTTCATTTGATGTATTAGGAAAAAGAATCAGTGATGTAGTGGATAGATAACAGAATGGGAGGAAAATAAAAGCCCCATTGCTTTTGGAAAAGCAAAGTTTATTAAATAAGAGCTGAACCTGTTTCAGTTATGTCTGGATGGAATTGGAATACTTAATCATTGCTTATTTTTTTAAAATTTTTTCCAGTGAGACAAGTCAATGTTTTTCACAAAGCTGGTTCATTTCCAATTTGGATGAAAAGTGCAGTAGAGAAATCATGCAAATATCTTGTAAGGACAGGTTGCCAAGAAAATCAAACAGTGGCAGGATGGAGTGGGGCGGGAACAGGGAGGGAAGGGAACAGAGAGGCTCCGTGGTTTAAAATGTGGCATCAATTCAGGTTGTTTGTAGCGAGTTCCTGGCTGAACACTCTTGTAGTGCTAGGACATGTTGTGATTCCTCTGCCAATCATTGGCGTCAGGGTTCAGACTCGTGAATATGGAGTTCAAGCATTAGATAGAATTTATCAACATTTTCTACGCAGGACTGGCACTGGAGGGAATTAAAGTAAGTGAGGTTAGTTTGGGGATGGTTTTTTTTTTTTTACTCTTCTGCTTGTCCACACCTTCACCTGTCCTTATGATCTGACCCCCATTCAGACCTGCTTCTTCCATAGGTTGTCATGTGCTGGAACTTTCTTCTATGCCTTTCTTCCATCCAATAATGTTTGTATTTTATTTCCTTAGGGTTCTTACCTCTGCTGGGGTTAATCTGATTTATAGTAAATAATAGCTTCGATCTTACTCACCTGGGTTTATGATTGTAAATATTATTTCAGAGCTTTATCTCAAAAGAATGACTAAGGTCCGGTATTTTATGAAATACAACAGCTGGTGAGTACAGAAGAAATTTTAGACCAAACAACCCCAAGTAGCTTATTCCTCTTCTGGGACATATTTTTCAACCAGGACTTTCAAAGTTGGTAACAAACATTTGCAAAAAGCATTTGAATCAACTACTGCATGTATATAATATCAAAGAGTGCTTGGTCCTGATTAGTTCTCAGTTATTTCATCTAGTCTTTTTAAAGGTATGTAACAAATACATATTGTATATATTCAAAGTGTACAACCTGATGATTTGATACACCTATACGTTGTGTAATGATGATCACAATGAAATGAATTAACACATCCATCACTACCCTTAGTCACCATTTGTGTGTGTAAGTGTGTGGTGAGGACATTTAAATCTGTTCTCTTGTCAAATTTCAAATATTTGACACAGTATTATTAAACACAGTCATCGTGCTGTATATCAGATCCCAAGAAATTATGACTGAAACATCGCCACATTTCTTCCACACCTCAGTCCCGGGCAACCACTATTTCTGCATTCTGCTTCCACAAGTTCACATTTTTTAGAACCTACATATAAGTGAGCTTACTTAGTATTTGCAGGATTTGTCTTTCTGTGTCTGGCTTATTTTACTTAGCATAATGTCCTCCAAGTTCATCTATGTTGCTGCAAATGGCAAGGTTTTCTTTTTAAAAACGACTTAAGTAATATTACATTGTGTGTGTGTGTGTGTGTGTGTGTGTGTGTGTGTGTGTGTGTGTGTGTGTGTGTAGGTGTATTACATGTTTATTACCAGTCAACAGACACTTAGGTTGTTTACATATCTTGGCTATCGTGAATAACACTGCAATGAACATGAGGGTGCAGATATTTTATCTACATTTTTATAATGGCTGTTCTAACTTACATTCTTATCAACAGTATATGGGGGGACTCTTCCAAACGGAACTTACTTGTTAAAAAATTGTGTATTTATTCTTAACATGTTCACACTTCAGTCACCTTCCAAGTACTCCGTTTGATGCAACACACCTACAGAGATGCTTTTTTCACTGCTCAAAGCAATTTTTGAACTCATCAATTTTGATGCTTTTTAGTGCTTCTGACATTTTTTTGTTTCTTCTCTACCACGTTGGCAAAACATTTCCCTTTGAGGACTTGTTAAATCTGGGGAAATTTTTAAAAAGTTGCTCAAGGTGACATGGGTGAATAGGGAGGGTGGGGCAGGGGGGTCATGCTGCTTTTGGTCAAAAACTGCTGAATACTCAGCATGGTGTGGGCAGGTGCATTGTCAGGGTAGAAGTACCAGTCACCTGTTTGCCATAACTTGGAATGCTTCTTCCACAAATTGGGATTCAACCTTCTCAAAACTTCCAGATAAAAACGTTGGTTGATTGTTTGATCCATAGTAACAAATTCTGACTGTGTTATAAGAGGCCCTCCCTCCAAAGATAATTCTGTTGTTTTTTTGGGGGGGTCCCCCTGCATAAGGATTCCTTTTTCTCCACTCTCTTGCCAAAGACTTGCTATCTCTTGTCTTTTTAATGGTAGTCATCCAAAGAGGTCTAAGGTGATATTTTATTGAGGTTTTGATTTACATTTCCCTTATGATTAGTGATTAGTTATATTTCATATCTATTGGGCACTTTAATGCCTTCTTTGGAAAAATATCAATGTGGGCCATTTGCTCATGTTTTAATCTGGTTATTTGATTTTTTAATTGAGTTGCATATGGATATATTAACTTCTTGCTGAATCTATTGTTTGCAAATATTTTGACCCATTCTGTAGCTGCCTTTGAATTTTGTTGTTTGTTTCTTTTGCTGTGCAGGGGATTTTTAGTTTGATGTAATCCCACTTGTTTACTATGCTAGTTGTCTATGTTTTTGATGTCATAACCACAAAATCATTGTTAAGACCAGAATCAAGAAGGTTTTCCCCCTATGTTTTCTTCTAAAAGCTTTATAGTGTCAGATCTTACATTTAAGGTTTCAATACATTTTGTGTTAATTTTTGTTATGATGTAAGACAAGGGTTCAATTTCATTATTTTACATGTGGATATTCAATTTTGCCAACACTATTTATCAAAGGAACTGTCTTTTTCCTATTGTGTGTTATAGTACCCTTGTCAAATATTCATTGACCATATATGTGTCGATTTGGAGCTGATAGTATTGAAACTATGAAATGCATAGTGAATGAAAACAAATGATAGTGATTAGTTTAGCCTTCATTATATTCGAGTATTCGTTCCCTAGATAAGTCTATCTTCCCAAATATAATACATATTGAGATGCTTTTGGTCGCAAGTAACAGACCCCTATCAAATTAGCATAAATAAGTGAAAATAAATACATAAAATAAATAAAAATTCAAGGTATGCTTTGACAAGGAAATCTATCCATTTTCTGTAATTCTCTTGGCTGTTTTCTCCTTTGTATTCTGACTTCATCTTGAGATCGGTTTCCACCATATTAACAAAATAGTTGCCAACAGCCTCCAACCTGGGCAACATGTTACTTGGTTCATATCCAAGATGAGAGAGGGTGCCACTTTATATAAACACTGAACAAAAGTCTTGAGATTTACTCCAATTGGGCCAATCACTGTGGCCAGGAAGAAACCAAATGCTGATTGATTTGGGTTTGGGGAAAAGCCGTATTGGAACAATATTTGTTTTAAGTGGAGTAGAATAGTGTAGCTTGGGGCTGGAATGGAATAAATTCTTCCAAAGTTCATGGCTACAGTACAACAAGAGATATTTCCAAAGGACAATCCAAATGCGGTTAGTAAAGATAAAATAAATTCAGAGTATGTAATTGAATGCTATTCACTAGGTTTCTTTATGTGGAGTCTATTCTTGCAATATCTGAAAAGTGTAAAGGAAAACAAAGGCATAGAGTTTGTTGTTTGTCAGATAGAAAAATTGTGACTCATATCTGGTTTGGCAAAGAATGCTCTTTTCTATGGTAATCAAATCTTCACTCATTTCTTAGAACTGGATATACATACTTAGTTATGTGAAAGATTCAAAGCACTATTTAATCGAATGGCATTTCTCACTCCCAGACATGTGGAGAAGTTCTGAGATGCCTCACATAATTAATTTAAAAGAAAAAAGACCAAGATGCTACCCAACCAAAGTTATGTATTCCACATGATTTTGTGGACTCACCAAACATCAACAGTGCCGGTCCTGAGACTGACAGGGCGTGAATGAATATACATTAAAAAATAAATGAAATTCTGAGGAAAGAATAAATTGTGTTTGAAAAGTTATTATCTATAAATCAATTTACTTTATTCTCACCTCCCTTCTGGATTTTATTGCTACTGTTACAAAGAAAACCTTAAGACAAATTAACAGAGAGATGCTGACAGATTTTAATTGAGACTCTTGAATCAGAGTAGGTTCAGAGAGATGCTAACACAATCACATGGTGGAACAACATTTATGGATGGAGAAAAGCAAATGGTTCCCCCAAAAAAGGAAGTGAGGAACAGAAGTGGCTGGATTGGTTACAGCTCATGTTTGCCTAATTTGAATATGGTTTGAACAGTTGATCGCTTTTGATTGACTGAAACTCAGCGTTTGGCACACGAATAAGTTACAATTTGTTTACATATACAGTTGGTTACAGTTCACTATGTACCGAGAAACCTTTAAGCAGAACTTAAGATATGTAAGGAGGCAGCTTTAGGTAAGTAAAACTTAATTTGACTCTATCATATCATCTATCAATAATTATTAATGTAATTTTAATTTGATGTCTTTATTACATTTCCTTCTTATGGGAGGTTTACTTTTAAATAAATGAAGAAAAAAGCCAAAAGAAAACATCTTCAGTTTTCTCACTTTTAGATGATTATGTTTAAATAAGAATAACCCAAGTGGTAGAAAGCATCAAATAACTATGCTCTTGCTTGGTAGTGATATATAGGTCTGCAGCTCTCACGCCCCAACTCTTGACTTCATTGCTACAGTCTCTATATCCAAAAATATCCTTTGCCTTCCTCTGGTACCTAAAACTCTTATCTGTACAATTATCCTTCATTTGCTTTAACCTTGTCTCACCAAGTTATTTTCTAGAATCCTTAATATAGCTTGCATATACAAACATTTTCAGTTACTTATATGCAAATTGAATTATTGTCTCAAGCCTGGGAAGTGAAATGACTGGTCTTTGCTTTTCTGGCCCTGGCTGTGGAATTTTTTCACCTATATATTGTCAAGTTCAAGTTTAGAAAGGAATCATTGGTACGAAGTTCAACCTGCTGCCCAAGAAAGCAGACACGGGTGAGTCATTTCTGCGGAGAATGTGTGGCTATAAGAGCAGCCGTTGAGAAATATTGGCAAGGTTAGGAATTGGGAAGAGTACAACTACTATGACACTTTTTCTTTTTTACAACTGAGAATTAGAATCTTATTTATTAACTTAAAGCAATATAAATCTAATCTCATGAGTCCTGCTTTGTTTTGCCTTTAAAGATGGCACCCAGGCTGAAATTTCACACAGGCTGAAATGCAGTGGTGTGATTGTAACTTACTGCAGCCTCAAAATCCTGGGTTCCAGTCATCTTCCTGCCTCAGTCTCCCAAGATACTAGGACTACAGGTGCATGCTACCATGCTAAGCTAGTTTCTAAAATATTTTTTTAGAGATAGGTTTTCGCTATGTTGCTGAGGCTGGTCTCAAAATCCTGGGCTCAAGTAATCCTCTCACCTCAGCCTCTTGAGTAACTGGGATTACAGGCATGAGCCATTATGCCCAGCTAACTCCATGAGTTTGAATGGCTATATATTGGAAAGCTATGTGGCTAACACCTTTTCCTTAGTACACATGGCTACTATAGGACTTTTCCTATAACCCCTCCTTCCTTACACTGTTCATTGATCCAGAGACATGTACCATGCCTGAAATGTATCAGCTGGAATCCTTATATTAGTTTTAGAAATGGAAATTTGGAAATTTAAGTCACTATCTTTTAATATGGCAAGAATATAAATATAAAAGTGAGAATTTTGGAGCAATTGGAAACACAGAACATGTTTTCTATCTTGTGGATAGGAGAAGCTAGGCAGCATCACTGGTTTGATGTGTGAGTCACTAAGTCATAAAAGATATGCAAACGCTAATGTTTTTAAATCTAAGATGTTTTTAAATCTAAAAAAGAAATATTTCAAAATACAAAATGCAATTAGGTGGTGAAAAAAGTTAGCTAAAGCCTCAGATAGCAGAATTTTATTTGTTCAAATCAAATGGAAATATTTTATAAAGAAATGTTGTGAACCCCATTGTCAGTGGCAAGAAGGGTATCAATCTTCATGACTCTTCCTGCAGGTCTCCCATCCTGGCCCCAAATAACAGATACATAAATACTTTTAACACACTCAGATGGACATATCAATTCCCTCTTTGAGTAACAAAAACATCTTTTTTGAAAGGTATAGAATTAAATATAGAAATAAGTATATCAAATCCATAATTTGATGTACTTAATATATATTCATATTCATATGGGACAACATATTCATACTTGGTGGTTAAAATATTTATAATGTTTAATATATGTATTAGTTATCTTATGCATAACAAATTACCCCAAAACTCATTGATGTAAAACAACAAAAATGTATCATCCATAGTTTCTGGAATTAAGGAACTGGTATTCTGGATGCCTTTGGATTAATGTATCGTCCAGAATACATTCAAGGTATTGGCTGGGGCTGCAGTTTCATCCAAAGGCTCAACTGGGGAAGGCTCTGTTATACTCATTTGTTTAGTTTTTAGTAGGATTCAGTGTCTCATGGGTTGTTGGACCGAGTGCTTCAGTTCCCCATTGTGTTTCCTAAAGACCTCACTCAGTTCCTTGCCACAAGGGCCCTCTTTGAGTAACTTACTTCATTAAAGCAAGCAATCAAAAGAGTATGAGAGGTCACCAAAGATAGAAGCTAGTTTTTGTAACCTTATCTTGGAAGTGACATATCATTTATTATGCATTTTATTCAGAGGAGGAGTCCCTAAATCCAGCTCACATGTTGGGAGCCAACCTTGGAGGCCTGCCTGATTGACAAAGTCCAGGTGCGCTGAGGACCCCCGGCCGCAAAGCGAGTCCGGGCAGCTGAGGCCCTTCTGTCTTCCGTCTTTGCTGTTGGTACAGCTGAAGAAATTCTGTGCGGTCGTGGAAGAAGAAGATGGCATGTTTATGCGAAGAATCACAGCTAACCTGGAAATGTCATGGTTCATTTTCCCATTTTCCCACTATGCTGCTTGGTCTTTTCTAACATATGCAAGGGTTAAACTCTGAAGCACATCAAGAATGCTTTCTTTCTCTTGGTTATACATTACTAGATATTGCTTGAGTAAAAAATGATATAAGTATATTCACTCCTTATTTGATTTAGGATTATGCAGTTTAGTGTTTAGACATAAGGTTCTTTAGAAGCACAAGTTTATAGTAAGTTTATTATGAGCTCATTATAAGTTCTAACACTTACCTAGGAGTTATGTAGGTGATTTATAACACTGCTTTCACTGACTTAGGATAAAGATTATCTTTAAGGTTTTTACTTAATTCAATAGTTAAAACTCTAAGTTAACATTTATAAAGTGGGTTTTCACTGAACTCATAATATACTAATCAAACACTTTTATGACAACTTAGCTAAAGACAGAAAACAACCTTGGGGGCCTGGGAAACATTACTAAAAGCTTCTTTTGAGTTTTCTTTAGAAACAAGCACTGCAGGATAAGAGAAAAGTAACGAAGACACCTGGACAACAAAGACGCTTACAGAACTCTGAAAGACATAAAACCCCAGAAGGAAGACTACTGCTAAACTTTCTGGAGACAGTTCAAGGACTGTAATTCGGGACTTTGGACTAAAACTATCATCTTTGGCTTTATGAATAAGACTCATTGTCTGAATGTTTACAGGGTTCTTGGCTTGTTTATTGCTAAGACCACTAGATGGTGGTAACTTGTAGAGCATATGTACGTGAAGGAATTTTCTTTGTCTTGCCCCTTTATGAATGGTATAAAAGCTCTGTGTTAACTAACATTAAATTGTCATCTGTTCAAGAAGCAGGTGTCCGGTATATGATTTTCATCTTTCGCCTATCCGTCTCTCCTTCAGGAGATCTCACGACCTGGCAAGGGGGTGGTCCCCTTCACTCACACTCAAGAGAAAGGGATTACACAAGAGAGTGAATGCCAGGAGACAAGGATCACTGGGGGCCATCTTGGGAGCAACCTACCTTATATGGCTTATTGGAGAACCTGACAGTTGAGGTCTTTGATTCCAATTTAATATTATAATAAAAGAATTGATTTGGACTTGCTATTTAGATTGAAAGATATAAGAGCATCTTCTAAAGTTGTAAATAATATTGGGACACATGAGAGAACTTTAGATTTACTATAATCATACATTTACTTTGCTTGGTTTGTTTAGAGTGCTTTAAATAACTTGGAAAATTTTGGGATCAGGTTACTAATAAGTAAATTAAATACATTAACTTTATAAATGCTGTTTAAAATGTTTAAGTCAATTAAAATAACTAAGTTGTTAGAAACCCAATTGCTTAGTGAGTTTTGCAATCTGAGTTACTCAAACAGTAGTCAAAGACCAATTTAAAATAGTTATTAATTTTTACTAAATTTACAAATAAAATTATACGATGTGCATAAAATAAAATTAAGGGCATAAGAGAAACAATTTTAGAACTTTTTACTTTAATAAATTAAATATTAATTTAAGAACATCACAGTAGCTGTAATTTGTCCTTATCATGCAAAATAGCATGTCTATTAAATATAAAAGTAGTTATTTTATATAAATAAATAGTCCTTCAAATATATATTCCTTCAGTGAAAGCAAAATCTTAGATTGACAAAAAGTAGCCTTCAGAGAGAAGAAGAAAGAAAAAATGTAAACAAACCAGAAGAAAGGAGGTTTGTTTTGGAGATCTTTGTACCAGTTGTTCCTGCCATTAGTGACGTTCCTATACTTGAGTTCTATAAGACACTTTTGTGCCCTTAAAGATAGATTTGTCATTTGGTTTAGATTAGAGGTGGTTTTTTATTTTGTTGTTGTTTTCAATTGAAACCAAACTCATCTGATTTTAGATTTTGTAACAACAATCCTGTAAGACAGATAACATGATTATCCCCACTACTACATAAGAAATAGAGATAATTCCATCTTATTTTGGAATAAACTCCATTTACTATGGAGTTTAAAGTCCCAAGAGCCCTAACTCATATATGTTCTTTGTTTGAATCTCTCTTGCAGAATTGCAATTGTTAAATAACACAAAACCGAACTGAAGGCAATATCTTCTCTAATAATAGTAACTATGAGAGCGAGAAAAGCTCTCTAGCTTGGCAGCAAGGAGGCTGAAACATTTATGCCTGAGCTGCCATCATTTTTTTCCAGATGAGTCAACTTCCTCATATATTAAAATAAAGTGGATTTAATATCTGATCCCTGACTCATGTGGATATAATGAAAGTAAATCATAAATATAAAAATGTGTTGAAAATTGATTCCAGTGTAAAGTTAAAGGTATCACCATTACTTCTCAATGGTCACCCTGAGGGAGTTTAAACCCTGTTTATTATGTACTATTGGGATAATCATGGCATTTGTCTTACAGGATTGTCACAGAATTTGAAATGAAGTTCTTGGCACAGTGTCTGGAACAGAGTAAGCCTTCAATAACTACAGATGATGTGACTGAATTCTTTCAAAATGTTGTACACAGCATCTAGAAAACCTATGCGTTGTTCTAGACCTCTCACTCCATTTCACTATTCAGTTTCAACGTGACACAGTTCATTCAGATTTCCTAATTTTGCTCCAGCCTGTGTTTACCTCTCTACCTCCATTGTTTCTACATTTATTAAGGCCTCTGACATCTCTCCTGTGGAATTTTGTGATGTTTTTCTACTCATTTCTCTTAATTTTCAGGTCCATCCTTATCTGCCCCATTCTGAACCAAACACAAACCTGTTCATATTACATCTTGATTTTGATGACTAAACTTTGCCCTTCTTATTTTTACCTTGCCAAATTCCTAACTTTTAATGTAAGTTGCTTTCTAACTCTAGCTCTTGCATAACATCACATAGTAGATAAAGAAGGAAAATTAAAGTATTTTACAATGCTGTAAAGTTGTCTTTTGGGACTCTGGCATCTTTTCAGAGACCTGCTCTCTCTGAAGTCTGCTACCCCTGAGGTTTCAGCTACATACCAAGAAATTTGGCCCCTTTACCCTCTTCAAGCTACTCATTTTCTTTCTGCTTTCAAAATTCCTTAGATAACTCTAGCTGCTTAATTGTCAGTCAGAAAGTCTTTGAGTTCACCTACAGCGGGTGGGCTCCTGACTGGAAATGTTCCTCTTCCCTAGACTGAACCAATGTAAATCTCATATGTATTGATTTATGGTTTCTTGTAAATCCTGTTCTCCTAAATTGTATGTAGCCAAGTTACAATTCAGCCACGGCAGGCACATGTTCTCAGGACCTCCTGAGGATATTGTCATGGCCTAGGCTATTCACATTTGACCCACAATAAACCATCTTAAATATTTTACAGGGTTTGGCATATAGTGTGGACCATGAAAGGTTCTCCATTGCCAAAAGAGGGTGCAAACCTCTTCAAATGGCACTCAGGAAGCTTTATGATCGCCTGCAACCTCAAGTTCTAGGCTAAATTCATAAGGGAATCAACAATATATTGTCAGACTAATTATACAGTGTTTTTCTCCCTGAAACATCCCTGCTCTCAAATTCCTAAGGCTCCTTCAAGGCTCTGCTCAAGTGTCACCTATTTTATGAAGCTAATCTCTTCTCTGACCCACTCAGGTAGAGTTCTCATTATAACTGTATCTTAACCTTATCCATAAACCAATCACAACTATTATATCACGGAATTATGTTTTTTTCTTTACATGTTGGTTTTCCATGCACAGTCATGAGGTCCCTGAAGGTAAGAACATGGCTTATTCATTTTTGGCTACATGGTATCTAGTACTATGCTTGGAGTTGGTAGTTTTTTAATAAAAATATGTAAAATTAAAGGCAGTTTTATTGATTTTCATATAATTTATAATATTCCAAATTAAATTTAAAAATTATTTAGTAAAGATTCAACTCAAGATATCTAAGAAGATTATTTATCTTTCCTCACAAATGTCTCTTATATTGAGGGAAATGACTGTTTTAGACTATAACAAAGCATTAAAATAAAGTAAAGCAAGTTTGTCCCATTGTTTAGGTAGTGGGACAGGCAAAAACTGAAAATTATTTCATTTTTTTTTTTTTTACTTTTGTACATGTAGATTATTATGTCATTGAAGTAAGATTTGTTACAGATAAGCTGAAATACAATAGTTACATTGACTATAATTTATATAATTTAACAAAGTTCATTGCCTATAAGTTAAACAAAGGAGAGTTTAAAGAAGGGCTGATTTCTCTCCTTTTTAACTTTTTGTTTCTGTGTAAAGGACAAGAACATCAGTAGGGATGGATTTAGGGACATTTATGATTTTTATTATGGTGGGGGATGACCCAAGTGCTTTTCTCTCCTCTAAAATACTTAAGGAGTCAAGAGGAAGTAAATGAAAAATACCAGCATTTGCTTCTGAAGCCTCTAAAAAAAGCAGTAATCATTTAAAAGTTTGTTTTAAATGTGGTGGTTTCCAAAAGAACTAGAAGTTGACCTTCCATATGACCCAGCAATCCCCCTACTGGGAATATACCTGGAGGAACTCAAAGCATTCTACAAACAATTCACAATAGCAAAAACATGGAACCAGCCATGCTGCCCATTGAAACTGGACGGGATTTAAAAAATGTGGTATATGCATTCAATGGAATATTATGCAGCCATAAAGAAAGACAAGCATATGGACTTCACAGCAACTTGGATGAATTTAGAGTCTATCATACTCAGTGATCCATCACAGAAGCAAAGAACAGAGTACCACATGTCCTCACTCATAAGTGGACCCTGAACATTTACTATAATACTATAAGAAAAGAATTGGCAGTAGCAGGATACTGCCAGGATGGGGTGGGTATTGGGGGGACACAACATCAGTAAGGGTACTTGATTTCAAACCAGGCAAAGTGGGGACGAAAGGGAGGCCCAAATTTTACCTGTACGATGTCCACGCGTATACCTACTCCTGAATGGCACCCCACATCTTTAAATTAAAATAAAAAACAAAAACAATAAAAAATGATGATCAATGGTGGAAAGGGGACAGTTTCATCCTGATTATTTGTGGCACTGAAAATAAGGAAACAATGGAAGTGAGTGCATAGGATTTTGCACAGATAGAATATAGTGGATTTTTATCTACTTAACCCATGCTTTTCTGCCAAAGAGCGATAATGTATGCCAATCCAACAAAAACACATTTGAGAAGACACTGGGCACCTTTTAAGCTAATAAAGAAGACCAAAAAGGGGGAGGGGCACTGTAAGGTTTTTATTAAATTTTGGGTCTCTGGAAACATTAATAAAAAACGAACTGCTTTTAGTGTGGAAAAAAAAAAGATTCAGTTTTATTGTCAATTGCCATTTCTATTCCTTTTGGCTTTCTATTTAAGTTGTCTTTTTTTGTGTGTGTCTATCTGTATGTGTGAAAGCCTCTCCAAATAGTGTTATTCTACCTAATTTTGTTTTTCTTTCCTTCAGACTTTGACTGCATTGCAGTAATGACAAAAAGCAGAATTGTTTAGAGTTCAGCATTCTTCATTAATCACGCACCACAACTTGTCATAAGATGGATTAAGACAGTGGGAAGCAGAAATCAGTCACTCCTCTGTCATGCTGTGTGAAATGATTATGAGACTTGGGAGCAACCCAGTGACACTGTGGCCTCACTCGAGATGTTTTAGAACACACACAAAAAGTAACTGTCCAGAGATGAAGTTCTGTGGCAGAAAGGACAGTTTTGGACTGTGACTAACAACCTCCTCCACGACATGTTTCAAATCAACCAACAGGTAATCAGCACTGCTATATTCCAGTGAGGTGCTGCGACCAGGGAGAGGCCTGCTTCTCCATCCAAGGTGTTACGATTATAATATGAAAAGCTTATCCACTATCCAATTCAACCTGAATCACCAATAATTACAAACATCTGTATGCAGAAAATTAAATTCAGAAATCTATTCCTCATGCTTTTATACTAGGCTAAGTAAGAAAAATGTTTTTCTCTGAATTTATCCAAATCTCTTCTTAGTGTCATTACACTAAAACTGCTGTCACTCCCCACACATCCCTTGATTTTAATGTCCTTTCATTCTGGAATTTCCCTCTACCCATCCCCCTGCACCCTCCTACCCATTTCAATATAGGGAAGATTTACACAGATGAGTATAAAATGGGAGTAGAGTATGCAAAACCCAGGTGGAATTTGGGGAAGCTTATAATTCGATAAGGAGTAGCCTAGATAAGGCTGGAATGGTGACTTGCAAGTCCTGTCATATCTGGCTGGAAGTCTGGACTTCATACCTCTGGAGGTAGGAGGCTGAAGGTTTTGAGCTGGGGAGTGACCAGAATACTGGCACGTGATAGATAGATTACACCAACAACCACATTCATGGTGAATTGACTAGACAGACACTGGAGGCTTGAAAGGAGTTATAAAAAAAATCAAAATATATTAACACATGTAAGACACTATGAGAATTTGACTTTGGGCAGTGGAAGTGAGTTAGCGAAAAGGGATGAAGAAAAAGGTTTTAATGCCAGAAAGATTTAACTTTCTCACTCAACGTTATAAACCTTAAATGCAGCATGCTGACCCCTACAAAGCACTAAGTGTCTCTTTGTATTAGTCCCATAAACTTATACCATTCTTTCCCTGATAAGGTAGAGGAAGAGGAAGCAACAAAAAGATGCATTTTTATCATAACAGTTCACTGGCCATCAGATAAGGACAATAAAATGTACTTAGGAAAAGGGATGCTGAAAACATTCTCCCGGTCAGGGAACCCTCCCTATTTCCATCCCCACCCTGTGGGCAGGAAGAATAGAGCGTGACATTAATCAACTCACATTTCACAAGCCTTTTTTCATGACATCTGGATAAAATGAGCATTGGATTTAATCAAAGTTAGGTGGTTACTGTGACTCACAGGCTGGAATTGGACTCCTAGGTGGCTGCGTGAAGGGGCAATGGCAGAAAACCAGGGCCACACAGTTTTGGAATCATTCCCAACCAAAATACTTCAGATATTAAGCAGCTCGGAGGAACCAGATGTTAAGAAAAGTTAGAAAGCAAAATAGTGCGAGAGTACCATAATGATTCTTTGTGGAGTTGGAAACATTGCCATGAGTGTATTTACATTGCATAAACTAAGTTGTAATGGTGTGATGTAGTGCTGTAGAACAGAAACAAAGTTAAAAGAGCTCTAATGGTCATTCGGTTCAACTCACTTCTACCGAAATGAGGTGGCTAGCTGGCATCAGCCTCAACCATCTCAATAACAGCAAGTTTTCTGCTTCCAGGGGAAATGTGTTTTGCTTGGAGTATCTTAATTCTGAAGGTACCTTGTGCTGTATCCACTTGCTCATAGCTTTGTTTCCAGGAGACCACTATGTCTATTCTCTTCCTTATGCCACTTCCAAGTAGTTGAGGTTTTGTGTGGGTTTTCTCCATTGTACGTGAGATAAAATCTAAACTCCAGATTGCCAAAGGCCTCTTCAAATGTGATACTTACACTCAAACACAGTATCCCAAAAGTAATCTAATCAATATGAAGAAAGGACAGAATAACTTCCATGTTTTGGAAATTAATATTTCTTTTAAGACAGTCTAGGATGCTTTACCCATTTAACTTACACTTCATTCATCCATTTAATAGGTATTTACTTACCATGCACCATATTCCAGACACTTTCAGTTTTTGGGATTGGGTGGAGAATAGAAATAGATAAGATATTTGTTTTTACAGAGTTTATATTATGGTAGAGTAGAAAAAACAATGGTAAGGTGTGCTCGTTTTCTTGTCATTTGTACTGCTTTTTGAATCAGCAGCTTGATATCTCTGATTACTTTTGGAAAATTCTCAAATATTAGTGTCAAACATTGCTTATGTTTCAATTTCTTTCTTCTTGTTCTGTAGTACTCCATTATACCTATGTTAGACTGTTTTTAAAGTTGATATTTTTCTTATTCTCTTTTCTGTATTTTTCATCCTTTCTCTTTTTGTTTCTTTCTAAATATTTTCCGCTGACCTATTTTCAGATTCACAAATTCTCTCTTCACCTGTGTTTAAACTCTTATTCTATTGTTTTCTTAAATTCAGTTATTTTATTTTCAGTTCCAAAACTGTTCTTTTATTTTATTTATTTATTTATTTATTTATTTATTTATTTATTTATTTATTTATTTTTTGAGTTGGAGTCTCACTCTGTCGCCCAGACTGGAGTGCAGTGGCTGCTCCTGGCCACTGCAGCCTCGACCTGCTGGGCTCCAGCAATCCTTCTGCCTCAGCCTTCCAAGTAGCTGGAATTACAGGCATGCACCACCACGCCCGGATGATTTTTTGTTTTATTGTAGAGATGAGGTCTCGCTGCCTAGGTGGGTCTCGAACCCGTGAGCTCAGGCAATACACTCACCTCAGCCTCCCAAAGGTGCGGGATTACAGGCTGAGCCACCGAGCCCGGCTAAAACTCTTCTTTTATTATTCTAGTTCTTTGGGAAAATTCCCAATCTCATCATGTAGTTTTGAACATATTAATCACAATTATTTTAATGTTTGTTTCTCATAACTCCAATATCTATCACCTAGGGGTTTTTTCTTTCTGTTATTATCTTGTTCTTGCCTCCTTGTATGCCTGCTAATTCTTAATTGAATGCTAGAAATTGTGTATGAACAATTATAGGTGGTCTGAATCATAATTTTTCATCAGAGAAGGTTTTTATTAGCTTGTGGCAAGCAGGTAGAATAGTAGTATGTCAGCTAAGCCTGATAAAAATTAAGCTGACTTGAGCCTGGTTTATAGTCTTTGCAAGGCCAGATCTCTACCTAGTTTGCCCTTATTTGTGAAGTATAAACTTTTGGGTACTTCAAATGGGAACCCAAGCTATTATCTATCACTTCACCACCATAAAGGAAACTGGCTCTTATTTTTTCTTTCTCACATGTGAGACTGATAAGAGGTCTACTGAGCTTTTCAATCTCTTAGCAGTTAGTTTTTCTGACTCTCAGATCAATCTGCCAGTGTATTATTAAATGGCTCATGGAAAAACTGGCTTGGATATTTGGGCTTCCCCCACCCCCCGTATTTCCTTTCTCTCTCTAATTTTTTTCCCTTCAAGTTTTGACTGCTTGGTACTCCTAAACTCCAATCCTCTCCCTCAGTCAGCCCTATACCACTTTAATTTTGTTATATTTCATTTTTTTGTTGTCACACTCTTCTGTTTCTCAGTATCTACATGCATTTGCAGAATCGGCCAATTTCCCAAAGGAAAAGTAGCAAAAATGTCAGGTTCATTTCAAGTAGTTTCTCATCTCTTCATCATCTTGGCTACTTAAATTCTGATTGCCCAGGTAGCTCTCCTATGCTGTCAATCTAATTTTTTTTTGCGTTCAATCAGTATTCTTATTTTTCTTTTCCCCTTTCTCCTTCCCTCCCTCCCTCCCTCCTTCCCTTTCTTCCTTGTATGGTTAGAAGCCCATCAAAGTCAGAAGCTACTTGGTCTTTTGTATGCTATTGAGCATGCTATACTTAAAATAGTATTTTTCTGGTTTAGGATTTTCACATATTTGTCTATACTGTCTTTGTGTTCAGAACCTTCCTATATCAGTTCACATTTGCTGCATAATAAACCACCTATACAAAAATGGATTAAAACTATCTCACAATTCTGTGGGTTGATCATTTGGGTTGGGCTCAGCAGGGTGGTTCTGCTGCTTTGAGTCATGTATGGATAATATTGGATGGAGTTCATTCACATATCTCCTGCTGACTGTTGGTTGGTGGGGAACTGGCTGACATGAATGTTTTGGAGTCTCCTCTATGTGGTCTCTTATTCACCAGGAGGTTAGCCTCAGCCTTGTTCATGCATAAAAGCAGAAGTGTGCAAAAGTCTCTTCAGAAATTATACAATATCAATTCTCCTGCTTTTTTTTTTTTTTTTGACAAATGAGGTTATGAGTCCAGACCATACTCAAGGGATGGAGAAATAGAACTCACTTCTTAGGGGAAGCTGCAGAGAATTGTGACCATTGTATATCACACTTGATAAAATCATTATTCACGCTAATAATTTATTACAAGATTTTAAAACATTTCTATATCGATTGCCCCATTCACTGCAAATAATTATAGCTTCATTCTTTCCTTCCTAGTGTTTACATTGCCATTTCCTTTCATTCCTTAATAGGTAACATAATTTTGAATAAAAGTGACGACTGTCTCCCAATTGCAGAGGAAAATTTTTTATTTTATATTTTGGCAATTCACCATTAAGTGTAATAACTGCAGTACTTTTTAAGTAGATGCTCTATATGAGATTAATAAATCTTTCTTCTATGATTAGTTTCTAATACTTTTTGTTGTTATTACTAAAGACGGATGTTGAATCTTATCAACATCCAAATGATTTTTCTATATATTATGAGATGATCATGATTTTCCTTTTTTATTTTGTTAATATGACAATTTTCACAAGTTAAATTAGAATGCGAGACCAATTTTAATTATTATAGTAATCCAACTTGTTTATGCTTTAAATTTTTTTTGATATTAAAGAATGTGTGTTTTAAATTTATTCAGAGCTTTTATACTTACATTCATTATGGCAAAAGTGAGATTAGCCTATACTTTTTCTTTTTGATAAAGTTCTTGTCAAATTTTGAAATCAAGTTACGAGTTGGCAATTGCCCTCTTTTTCTATACTCTGGGAGAGTTAAAGTAGAAATCTTTTAAAAATATTTTATAGAATTCACCATTTAAGTCATCTGGGCAAGAACTTTTTATGGGAAGATATTTAATTATAGATTTAATTAATTGACTAGTTTGCAGTCTTTTAGTAATTATCTGATTAATCTGATTTTCTGTTTCTTCTGTGTCAGCTTTGGTAAACTGTTTCTAGGAATTTGCCCATTTTATGTAAATAATCAAATTTATTCCTGCAAATTTAATAAAATAATTGTACCATCTTTGCATTGTCTGTAGAATGTGTTTTTATTCCTGAAATTAGTTATTCGTTCTCCTTTCCAATAGAGTGAGATGTTGCACCCAGTTGCACCTAATTTTGACCCATTAACAGGGTCAAAACAGTAAAAGTTACAGTTAATAGCCATTTGATACATACTAGTTTATTAGCGATGGGGTCCATCAGGAAACAAGTGGCATTTTCAGACTAGGCAATTTGAAGAGAGTTTAGTCAAGCAATTATTTATAAAATTATCTGCAGGACTCCAAAATTGCAGGAATAATGTAGGACCCTCGAACTGGTAACTGCAGGGAGGTGTTACCACCCCTGGACATGTAGGATCATAGGAGGAAATGGCAACCAGAAGGGAGTGTTAGTAGCCGTGCAAAGGACTGCCAGGGAAATGTTGACACAGTCAATCAAGGAACCAAGCTAAGGAAGAATACCCTGATACTACTTTTCTCTAGACTTCCATCTCTTGAGAGCCTCCTACTGACTGAACTAAATCAGGTGCTAAAAGGCAAGGGAGTAGTCAACCATTAACTGGAACACAAAGCAATGTTAGGAGTGAATCTGGAGGGCAAATGCAAGCTAGCCAACATGTTTCGGAAAGTCATTTTGTTATGCTTCGTGACATTTGAGAAGATTCTTAGACTCTAAGGGAAGAATAGTAAATCCTTCTGCAATATATCCGCCTTTCAAGTCTCTGCTTTCAAAGGATGGAATTAATAGACATCACCTGATAAATCATTGAAAAAAACTTTTTTGAGAGCAGAGTGCTATGTGCTTTTGCAGCATAATTTACAGAGAGAGCAAATAATTCAGTAGCACTATTGCAACAAAACCAATTCCCAGCTATACCCACTTATGTGAATGATATTTCTTAGAATGTATTGTTATAATGGGAATAGAATTGATTCTGAGCCTAATTTTAATCAATAAGTAATATTTATCACTGAATATATTATTTGAGAAAAAGCTCCATTCACATTAATATCTCATATATTTAAACATAATATTTATAAAAATGTTAATATAGTTATTTTGATCAATTGTATATTAATAATTTTGACTATGTAAAATCCAAAACGTTTTACACTTAGACTTTATATGAAAAACAAAATTTAAAGTTAAATTTATGGGTGTGTATGTGTGTACTTGTTGCAGAAAGCTATGGCCACACAATAATATTCCCAGAAAAAAATTCTTTAGGTTAAAATTCTGCAGAGGAAGTGAAGATGAGTTAAAGGTCAAATTAGGACTGTAAAACATTTCTGACTCTTCAAGAGGAGCTTGTTCTTAAATCTTAAAGTGGATGATTAAGGTGCATAAAGTGGTTATGGTATGTATTACCCATAGGATATTTTTAAATGCCAATGTTGAAAATATGTAAAGTACATACATTGTAATGATTTAAACTTATATGAGGGGGAGCCAAAAAAAATTACTTTTTGGAGGGCAGGCCCCTTACAGCACAGGCTTCCCCTGCTAGATAAATAGTCTAGTAACCCATTGGCATCAATGTACTAGCTAGCATTGTTGTGAGAGGCTGAGTTCAGCTTCAGTAAATTTTTTTTTTTTTTTGGAGATTCTGTCCACGTTTGCCCATTTCATAACGGGCAATTTATGAGTGCACCTGCCCATTCTGCAGTTTTTGACCCAAAACAGTATGCCCCTCATGCCTCACCCTCTCTATTCACCCGATCTCGCCCTGAACGACTTTTTTGTTTTGTCTTGTTTTGTTTCACCAGATAAGCAAGTCCTCAAAGGGGACTGTTTTACTGACATGGAGGAGGTAAAACAAAAAACAGCAGAAGCACTAAAAGCATCAACATCGACGAGTTCAAAAGCAGTTTCGAGCAGTGGAAAAAGTGTCTCAATAGGTGCATTGCATCAGATGGAGAGTACTTTGAAGGTGACTGAAATTTAAATATGTAAGAATAAATACACAATTTTTTATAAATAAATTCTGGGCTTTTGGGGGTCCCCCCTTGTGTACATTATAATTATACTTAAAAATACGAGCAGGTTATGACAGAGATAGCTAGCTCTCCACCAACAAGCAATACTTCCTTGCCAGGGGATAGTGCTGTGGCTGAAAAGTGGCTTTCCAGGCAGGGGTTACGTTTCCCAGCTCTGTACCCCCATCCTATGCACCCAGACAGAGCCCTTTGAGTAGCTCTTCAAATGGCATCAACCCAGCTTGACGTGGTCGAGAAGCAAGTGTGCCCCATCCACTCTTTGAGGCCCTGAATGATGGTGGAGTCAGAAAATGGAAAGAGTTTGAATCCTGGAATCACCACCTTGGAATGTCGCCCATTCCACACCTGCACTGAATTCTTGCATCTGAGAGTCATAAATTTTTATTTTGTTGAGCCTCTGTGATTTGGGAATTTTTCTCCTACAATACTGAGCATTACTTTAGCTAACATGGATTGATTCCAGAAGCAAAATACCACCAAGCAACAATAACAACCAACCAACCAACCAACCAACCAACCAACCAGCCAACCAACCAACCAGCCAACCAACCTCATATGTATGGTTTGGTTTAGTAAGTGAGTAGTGGATGGTGAGACAGGAAGAATGGAGACCCATATTAAGCAAAGATAAAACACTGGGTGAGTATGTTCCCTCTCCTGCCTACCAAGGCTGATTTCTAAGTGAAGAGGTTGGAAGACAGAATGCTAATTTTAGTGTTTTCTGATTACATCTAGCAAAGTATAGAACCAAGAAGTGAGCTCAGACTGGAATTGGCTAGTTTGCAATAAAAATGGAAAGAAAAGGAGGAAGGAGAATCCAGAAATATCTGGAGCCTTCTGTGTTGGAAAAGTCAACTGCTTTTACACTTCAGGTGCAAAAAGAACTCAGAAGTGTTTTTTTGTGTGTGAAAAATCCATTTAAGTATAGTTCTGGTCACAAATTGCTGGTGTAGAGTGTCATCCACATCTGCTTATCTTAATGAACTTCTATCATGTTGAAAGAAGAGAGGAATGGGGCCAGGTGTGGTGGCTCATGCCTGTAATCCCAGCACTTTGGGAGGCCAAGGTGGGAAGATTGCTTGAGCCGAGGCGATTGAGAACAGCTCGGGAAACATAGCGAGACCTCATCTCTAGAAAAAAGCAAAAAAAGTAGCTGTGTGTGGTGGTACACACCTGTAGTCCCAGCTACTTGGGAGTCTGAGGCAGAAGGATCACCTGAGCTCAGAAGGTCAAGGCTATGGTGAGCTGTGATTGTGCCACTGCAGTCCACCTTGGGTAATACAATTAGACCCTGACTCAAAAAAACAAAACAGATAAACAAACAAAACAAGAGAGAAATGAAGGAGAGGAAAAGGGTGAAATATTAGGCTTGAAAATTATGACTATTAATAGTTATTAAGTATGACCATTAAAAAAATACTTGAGTGCTTTAAAGCAAATGAAATTGACTAAAAGCAAAGCCTACTAATTTTTCAATTACATGCATAGCTGAAGAAGTCCCACATCAGGCTTAAAAAGCCCTTAACTGTTTAAGACTTAAAATAAACCTTGGAGTTTCAAAGAAACTTGCATTGTTAGGGCAGAACATGTGAAAACTACACAACAAATCCCAGAACATTTGACACCAAAAACATGAAGGATAATAGTCAAGAAGAACCTCATCAAGGTTAAAGCTAGAGGCCCCTGGGCCTAATGGGAAAATTATGCAGTAATTTTCTGTAACACAGTAACCCCAAATCTGCGAGGGCTTGCACATAATGTTTACCTATTCCAAAGAAGTCACCTGGAGGTCCAGCAGGGAGAGACATTGGTTTATTAAAACTTACAGAAGGCACGAATGGTGGCCGGTCATTGAAGAATCTGTACCTCTGGGCAGTGAAGCAAGCAGTTTTATAATCAAAATAATCAAATTAATGATTCAAATTCCTATCTGGTGTGTACAATTACATTGATTAAGAGTGGCGACTACACTGTTTTCAGCTTTGCTCAGTCACTTGTTTCCCATGTCTCATTACTGGGATATGCATAGCCCTCAGAGACCAGCCTGGCCAGAGTTCACTCCCTGAGGTAGAGGACAGGAAGAAGCCAGGTATGGGGGAAACAATCTATGTCTGGACACTACCTCACAAATCCCATACTGAAGATGTCAGTATTTGCAAGAAAATTCCCCACTGCCAGGCAAGAGAGCCCTCACAATACCTGTAATCATTGCCGTCAGCCAGTAATTGCGGTGTGTATCCTGTTCTTTTTCTTCCAAATGAGACATTTTGTAGGTTTTCTCTTTTCTTTCAGCTTCTAGTGTTTGTATGTGCATGCATGTGCATAGCAGGTCAGGGAAACTGTCTGTTGAGTTCATAGGTCACCACATCATGAGACGCCACGTGCATCTTGACGGGGAGTACTGCTGGTGATCCCAGATTTAAGTTGGTTGTGGTAACTGTGTGGGGTTTCAGGATGTTACCCTTGGGTAGGAGTAAAGTGTTTTCGGTGTGAGAAACAAGGGGTTTATAAGGATATTAGGTGCGGCAAAGACACAAAAAAAGTTTGTGAAGAATTCAGGCTTTCTGTATTGCGTAGAGGCAATTCCAGGAGGCTTCCCTTCCAAGGTTCTACATTCTCAGTGTCTCTCACATTTAGATGGGGTGGTGGGGCTACGTTTACCAGTGGGCTGTGAGTAAGAACAATGTGTTTACTTCCAGGCCAAGATGTTCAAGAAGTAGACCTGGCTTCCCTACTCTTTCTTCTCCAGTTCAATGCCTGGAAGTGAATGAATCAGAAGCTTTAGAACAGGCATGTTTGACCCATGGCCCACAGGCCACATGCAGCCCAACACAGCTAGTAATGTGACCCCATGAAATCTTTTACCATCCTGTGTTTTTAGTGACTGTTTTCTCCATGACCCCATTTTTAAAGTTCCAATTTTAAAGTTCATGATCACGCCTTATTCATGACATCACTTTTGGGCAGCGCGCATGACATCACTTTTTGGCAGCGCGTACATTTATGAGCAGCCGTATTCAATCATGATGCACACGAAGAGCAAAATTCGAACAAGCATTTCTGATGAGCATCTTGAGAACTCACCATGAATTGTGACCACTTCCACTGTGCCATTGGTAGATTAGTTTTATAAAACAAAATCAAATTTCCTGCTAGTTTTATATTGTTCTTATTCTTCTAAATTTTATAATGAAAAATATAAAAAGTGAAAGAAGTCTTATTATGCATATACACTACCTGTATTCAATAATTTATGTGCAGCCCAAGACAATTTCTCTTTACTTGATGAAGCCCAGGGAAATCAAAAGGTTGGACACTTGTGCTCTAGACAGTGGAGACAAGAAGCTGAAGGATCCTAAAGCAACTTAGGAGTAGCTACTCACTGAAAACCAACACTGGATTCTTGTGTGAGCAGAGGAAATGAAAACCTACTGTGTTAAACCAGAATTTCAGAGTTTATTTGAATCCTCTGATACTCTTACTCAATGATTACAAAGGATACATCGTAATAAAAGTTATTTTGTGGGTACAGGAGCAAAACATTTGAAAGCTGTTGATCTAAGTCCAGTTTCTACACACTCTCTCTCTCTTTCTCACTCTCTCTCTCTCTCTCTCTCTCTCTCTAGAGGCAAAGAAAAATTTACTTGAATTTATACATTTAGATTTTATTATTATTATTATTATTATTATTATTTTATTTTTTTTTTTTTAGTTGGAGTCTCACTCTGTCGCCCAGACTGGAGTGCAGTGGCCGCTCCCGGCCACCGCAGCCTCGACCTGCTGGGCTCCGGCGATCCTTCCACCTCAGGCTTCTGAGTAGTCGGAATTACAGGCATGCGCTAACATGCCCGGCTGATTTTTTTGATTTATTGTAGAGATGAGGTCTTGCCAAGTTGCCCAGGCAGGTCTCGAACCCATGGGCTCAGGCAATCCACTCACCTCAGCCTCCCAAAGCGCAGGATTACAGGCTGAGCCACCGAGCCCGGCAGATTTTATTATTTTTTAGAGACAGAGTTGCACTCCATCACACAGGCTGGAGTGCAGTGGCATGATTATATCACAGGACAAACTTAAGCTCCCAGGCTCAAGTGATCCTTCAGCCTCAGTCTCCCCAGCAGCTAGGACCACAGGTATACACAAATCTGAGATTTTTTTTTAGATTTTTTTTCAATCAGTTTTCTCAGGTTGAATTTTTTAAAAGAGATTGATAAGCAATTAACTCATGCAGTTATGGAGGCTGAGATGTTCTGAGATACGCAGTTGGCAAGTTGGAGACCCAGGAGAGCTAATGGTGCGACTTCCCTCCCTCCCTCTCTCTCTCCCTCTCTCTCTCCCTCAGACCTTCTCTCCCTTCCTTCCTTTCTTCCTTCCTTGAAATGGATCCTGGGTCTCACTTTGCTGCTTAGCCTGATTTTGAACATCTGACCTCATGCAATGATCCTGCCTTGGCCTCCCAAAATGCTGGGGTTACAGGTGTGAGTCACCATGCCCATTCCACATTTAGTTTTTAAATAATGTCTAATTCACATGTAATTACTAGCACGCAATGTAAATCCAGGAATTTACCAGTTTATCCTCTTTCAATTTACACCCAGCACGTTGAGCCCCAAAGTGTAGCAGGATCTAATTGGAAGTGCTGGTAAGTTTGAATTTAACCATAGACTTAAGGCTTGTAGTCAGAAATTTCTAAACTAAGCAAGTCTAGAGGCAATAGATGTCAAGTAGCTTTTGAAACTTTTACAGCGTGATTCACAAAAGAAATATATTTTATATTGAGGGGGACTACAATCACATATGCATGAGATGCCTCCTGTATTTTCTACTCATATTCTTTTCCTCTCTTTTATCATATCCTATCCAGTATGACACATACAGTTGGAAAACCGTGACTCTAGGCCTCTTATAGGAACCATGATAGTATGGAGACTAATACAGAAGATTAAACACAATTCTTTTGCTCTCTCCTTAGTCATCTTCCTCTATGGTGCCTATTGATTTTCCCAGCTCAACCTCCATTCTTTTACTCTCTGGGAATAAATGCATAATTTTCCTTTTGGAAATTTTGCGTCTCCTTGTCTTAGACCAGGCATATCCAACTCAGGACAGCTAGTGATGTGGCCCCACTAAATCTTTGAATATCATTAGCGTTTTGGCATGTACTTTCTCTGTGACCTCATGTGTGGTTCCATTTTTGAAGTTTACGATCATGTCTTATTTGTGACATCTCTTTTTGGCAGCTTGAACATTTGTGAGCAGCTATATTCAATTATGAAGCACACAAAGAATAAAATTCGAACAAACATTTCTGACGATCACCTTGAGAATTCATTAAGGATTGCAACCAATTCCATTGAAGCAGACATTGATAATTAGTCTTACAAATGCAAGGTAAAATTTCCCACTAGTTTTATATTGTTCTCATTTTTCTAAATATTATAATAAAATATATAAAAAATAAGTCTTTTTATGTGTATGCACTAGCTGTATTATATAATTTATGTGCAGTCTAAGACAGTTTCTCTTTACTTGATGTGACCCAGGAAAGCCAAAAGGTTGGCCACCCCTGTCTTAGACCATAGGGTTCAGGCAAGTCACTTGTCCACTGCTCCTATCCTCTCCCTTTCTCTGGTTTTACCAGCTCTGGGAGAGTCATACTGTCTGGTTCTGGGCAGGCAGAGTGGACATCTCTCTCCCCACAAGGACTGTCTCGGGAGTGGGCATTTAACCTAATCTATGCCAGTGAGTTCTTTGCTAAAAACAAGTCATTGTTTTGGCAGACAGGAAGCTGCAGGGAACCAGGTCTGTAGATGCTGGAAGTCATCATGCAAGGAAAGCAGCCCAGGAGGGAAGCTAATAAGAGAACGGCCATGGCACCCTTGGGGCAGCAGGTGTGACCCTGGATCCAGTCACATTTTCTATGCACGGATACATTTTCCTTTTGAGATTCTAATGTAAGAAAATGACCCTTTAGATAATATTTACTATGTGAAATAACTTGTATTTTGTTAAAATTTTACATTTTCAGACCTTCTCAGTGTTCTAAATTTTTAAACAGAGCAAGAATAAACAAGAATCGTAAATGACACTATAAAAATCTATTTTTATATGAAAAATTAAGTGGAATGCCCACATATTTTTAGGTCTGCTGTTCTGAGAGTCCCAACTCCATATTTGATATAGTTATTATGATAACTATAATATTTCATTATTGAGAAACACTATTTTAATAAATACATACAATTTAGATTCGGATTTTTACTGAAAAATGCAATCAAGGAAATCAAGTTTTCTTACCTTCAATTTAATTATTTTTCTCAGAACATAGAGATATCATATACTAGTATACATTCATTTAAAGCTATTTATAGAAGATACATTTTTAAAGAAAAATAAGTTCTTAATGTATGCAACTCACAATTTTTTCAGTTCTGCTCTGTATTTGATTTTAACTGTCTACATAGTTGATTGATTTGAAAAGAATTCAAAGCACAAGGTATACTGAAGATTGCCAGTCCAAAAACGTATCCATAAATGAAAAGCTTAAGCTATAGCTTTACGCTGTAATGGGAAAATAAGTAAAGTAAGTGATACTGCACGTATCTGTATCAGTCACTGATTGGTCATTCATTGCCAGAACGTATGAACACATATGTGACTAATTACAATATATTTCTCACCTGTTCACTGTGTCCATTTATTGGCAAATACAGCATGTGGAACCCTAGACTACAGTTACTGATACTCAAATTACTCCAATAGTTTACTTCGACATAATTAAAACAGAGCAAGGTACAATGACACTCTAGTAACTCTAGGAAATCCTTACCATCTCACATGGATGGATTTTGTTCTAAGCTGAAAGGTCTGCAGTTAGCAGACAGAGTGAGTCACCTAAACAGTATTTCTTTGAGGAAAGGATTGATCTGCAAATCTTGTACTTTCACTGTTATTAGAATTAATTACTGCTTGTAAAGAGTGTACCCCAAATCAGGTGCAGCTTAATGATCCTATCTTGAGATACCTGACGGCAAACAGGGGAAGATATCACGGCTGTTTTTACCTTTGTGTTATTACAAATTTTGGTGTATGCACAAAAACATTTACAGTTATGGCTGTGGCAAAATTTGTATCACCTTCTCAACAGTCATACACAGAAGACTAAGTAATGTATGGAAGATTAGAATAAAAGAGTTTTATTGAAAGGTAGGCACTTTTGAAATTGATACAAGTCAACAAAAAAGTGATCTAAAAAAATTACATTTGCATTTTTTCTTGGTTAGTATATCTTAAAATATAAAATTTTGTAGTACAAACTATCCTTTATTGCTTTAACTGTTATATGTTTAATTCCTGAGGGTTTTTTTGGGTCAATTGAGGTTCTTAAAACATGCAATAAGGGAACAATGTTTTTCCCAGATGGAAGACTGAACTGTGAATCCATAGTTGCAATCAATTACTTGCTGTCATTTTTCATACATCAGGTTTTTCATTTGGGATTGATTCACATAGCAGTTTCCCCCTTTTCTCTTGGCCCCCAAACATGCCACTTTAAAGAGCTCTTTAAAGAGCTGGAATGTCCAGCTAAATGACGGCAAGTAAGCATTGTTAAGTAGCTTCCCTCTTTTAAAGTATGAGCATAAAACAAAGTGAGTTTTTTACATCTGGTTTGATTTAAATAACAATTCAAGTATATCCTTTAAAGTGATGTTCTGAAAAACATTAATATTTATGAACCACAGATTTAAATATACTTTTTGAAAGGCAGAATATTCTTTGAATATCCTTTGTTTTGATCATTTTTTACACTACAGAGTTCACAATCTAGCTTCGGTCCACATCATATTTTTGATAGTTCATAATTTTTTTATCCATATGCTTAATTAGAAACTTAGAAGAATTAACACCAGTGCATGAAGGAAAGCTTCAGACTATATTATTTCATTAAGAAAAGCTCTATTCAAATGCAGATATGGTCTGAATGTAAGTCATTTGTACTTATTTTCAGTTATGGTCAATATAAATCCATTCATTGAGTTTTATGAAATGGAGTTGTATCATAGTCTTGAAAATGAATTCCCTTAGAAGTTGTGATCTTCATAATAGCACCATTTAAGGCATCATCTTCAATGAGTGTTATTAATCCACTGGCAATCATCGATGGGCTAAAAAAAAAACGAACTGTTAGTTTTTTGAAATTAAAAAAAGAGACATGTTATCACTTCAGTTATCCTATTATAACTGAATAGCTTAATGACATGCATTTTCCTATTATATGTTTAAAGTATAATAGGAAAATGCATGTCATTAAGCTATTGCTACTTCCAATTTTTATTAAATTAGATATTAGCTAAATTATTTGATAAATTCAGTGGTAATTTTCATGCCTAACCTTTTCATTTTGGCAGGAGGGATTTATGTTCATTATTTACACTGAGAAAATAGTCTTTTTCTCATCTTTATCATATCTTAGATTTACCAGATAGAAATGTAATTAAGGTAGAAATATGATTAATTATAGATAGCATTTTTGAACATCTTATTTTTTTATCAGTTGCTGTTTTAAGTACCTCACATGTATCATTTTACTTAAGTCTTTCAAAAGTGCTTAAGTATGTTTTTAATACTTTTTCCATTTTATGAATGAGAAAATTAGAGCACTTAGAGGTTTGTTGTATAAGTTCATGGTCAGTGGTAGAGTCAAGATTTGATCATAGGTCTGGGTCCTTCAAGATGACAGCTATGACTCAGTGCTGGGAAACCTCAACTCTTCTAACTCAGACACAATTCACACACACACACACACACACACACACACACGAGAGAGAGAGAGAGACAGAGAGAGAGACAGAGAGACAGAGAGAGAGACAGAGCTGATCAACCGTTTCTTATGAAAATGATTGAAGTTATATGACTATATACTGTTTCACAGAGTATATTTGAATATTGCTTGACATTTAGGTAGCTAAGGTACAACTGTTTTCAAAAGTGACTAAATATCAACTTAAAAAAATTTGATATGGCTTACAGTATTAATGAATCATTGTATATATTTCAAAGCAAAATTCATAATGTGAAAATTACATCCTATTCAGATACCCAGGAAGAACATTTTCATCCAAAGAGCTTCCCAAACCCAAACTTTGAAGTTTACATTTATTTGTCAAATTTAAAAGCTTAGATTTCAGTTTTTTTTGTTTGTCTAAATAGTACCTTGCTCTATCATCTAAAAGAAGATTACTTACTCCAAAATTCCATAGTATTTCATCATATCCTTGATATGATCCTTATATTCTATATATTGTCCCATGTTTTCTTCTTTTTCAATGGATTCCAAAATGGGCGTGTTAACAAATCCTGGGCAAATGGCATTTAGTCTCACGCCGCTGTTCATAAGATTAGCAGCCAGCTGCAGAGTAGAAGGTTGCAGGTTTCAGCAATTTTGTAAACATATAGTGCAGGACAACTGATAAGTACAGCCTCTTAAAAGATTGAGGTAGAAAATACTAACCAGATATCTCCTAAAGATAGAAAGAGTATTAAGCAGAAAGATGGTAAAATAACACATGCCTAAAATGTTAAACTAATTCTTGAAAACCTCACCTAATTAACTTTTTTAAGAATCAGAATTCCTGGACAATTCTTGGCAACAATTACCCGAGTGCCTCTTATCTACTGAACTCTGCAGGGACTGAAGCGAAACAGCTGAAACTCAGAACTAATATCCCAAGTTTCCTTTCAAAGAGTGTTGTTGTATGAGTATAAGAAAAATATACTAGCTGAAAAAAAAACAATTTTAGTGAGAATTTTTAGGACTTTGATTCTAAATATGCTGTTAATAATCTTCACTATCTAGAAGACAATTTAAGTATTTTTAGACTAATATTCTTTTGCTTAATTTGCAACCTATTGATTTTATTTGAACTAGTTGTAAAAAAAATACAGTCAATCCTCATTATTCACAGATGACATATATTACATATATGCAAATGTGCTTACGAACTAAAATGTATTCATAATCCCAGACATCAAAACTTGTCATTTGTGGACACATGCAGAGCAGTAAGTCAATGTAAGTCACTCACGTGCATGTTCCTGCTGAAGTCAAACAAGACCACACTCTGCCTTGCCATGTTTCTCTAATTTTTGTGCTTTTTTTGTGGGTGCTTTTGCTGTTTAAAATGGCCCCCAAATGTAGTGCAGGAGCGCTGTGTAGTGCTTCTAAGTGTTAGAGGGTTGTATGGAGATACATGTGCCTTATAGAAAATACTTGTGTTAGAAAAGCTTTGATCAGGCATGGATTATAAGTGCTTTAACCATGAGCTCAGAGCTCATACGATGCAATAAATAAGGAATCTTTATTTTCATTTTTTCCCCTTGAAGGAAAAACACACAGAGAGCATGCAAAAAATAATTATCATCATTGGGCCTCAGATACTTATTTGCAAGGGTAGAAGATCTGTTCTACTTGACTAAGCAGAATTCTTCCAGCAAGCATTGGATTCTAGCTTGTATCTTTCATAGGTCAACTGTTACCTTGAAGGCACACTTAACATATATGTTAATTTCTTTAATTTAAAGATGTGGGGTACAATTCAGGATTAGGTATACAAGTATTCATCATACAGGTAAAGTTTGGGCCTCCCTTTGGTCCCCAGTTCACCTGGTTTGAGATCAGGTATTGAGGAAGTGTGCCCCCTCCCTTCCTTGGCAATTTCCCACTGCTGCCAATCCCTTTCTTATAGTATTATGGTAAATGTTCAGGATCTGCTTATGAGTGAGAACATATGTTACTCAGTTCTTTGTTTCTGTGATACATCACTGAGTATTATAGGCTTTCAGGAACTTAGCCCTGTATTTCCCCTGGAAGCAAGAGTTCAGCAGTCACTATTTCAGTGTCTGCAAGTGACTTCACAGACATAACTGCTGTGAATAATGAGGATTGACTACAAGTTTCCACTCTTGTAGTTTTAAATGCAACATTTCTGGTCTTTAAGATTTACCTGGCTTTAGAGCTCTATGTGTTCATAAAAAGTTTAAGTCTTGAAATTAAGTCTTTGTGAATTAGGTAATAACTTCTGATCAATTCAAATTAGGAGTGTGAGAATGGCTTATCTTCCTTTATAACTGAACATTTAACATTTGCACACCTGTTTTCTCTGTCTCCCAGCATTTCCTCTATTGTTAGTATTTTTCCTTTCATCTTTCTGGCCTATTTCCTTGTCTTGTCTAAATGAGCCACCTAGAGACAGACCCTCCCCCGCCCACCGTCCCCCGCCCATTCTTTCCTTTCTATACTTGTCCTTTGTAATATATTTTCCAAAGAGCAGGCAGAATGGTCATATTAAAATGGAAATATAATTTTCTCTTTGAGTCAGGGTCTCTCTCTGTCACCCAGGCTAGAGTGCAGTGGCAGGATCACAGCTCACTGCAGCCTTGACCTCCTGGGCTCAAGCAATCCTCCTGCCTCAGCTTCTGAGTAGCTGGGACAACAGGTGCACTACCAAGCCTGCCAAATTTTTGTAGAGATGAGGTCTCGCTATGTTGTCCAGATTGGTATTCAACTTCTGGGCTCAAGCGAGTCTCCTGCCTGGCCTCCCGAAGTGCTGGAATTATAGGAGTGAGCCACTGCACCTGGCAAGAAATATGATCTTATCGCTGCTGTATATAAGAGATCCATCAATGGCTGTACTCAGAATAAAACCCAAGCTTGGATCATCCCCTTTTGGTCTGGTTCCCGCTGGTATCTCCGGTGATACCTCATCTCATTTCTCCTGGCTTGCCAGGCTCTATCCTAGCCTCTCTTTTGTGAGTTACAGAAAGGCCAGCACTCTCAGCCCATGCTATCAATGCATGTGGCCAACTAGGTCTAAAACATCTTCCCAAGCTCTGTACACCTTTTGCTCAAGGCCTCCATGGAGACAATGCCCTTGGCCATTCTATCAAACAAGTAGCTGGTTCTCCCTCCTTCTCACTCAGGTCCATGGCTTCTCCAGGGACAAGTAATGCCTGGGGCCTGCTGTGTATTCTACTGAAGAAAAACTGAAGTTCACAATGTTTATTTTAGAGTCAATTTAAAAAATAACTAGCATCTCCCCATGATTTATCCTTACCATATTTTTCAACAGCACATCTGTATTTAGAATCTACTTCATTGAAAAATGATCTGTTCTTTCATCAGTCTATGTGATCTGAAAACTACTTTTTAATAATAAAGACTGAAGTATAATATTTTTCTACCTTTTATCCAAATGCATTGAATTCTCAATTTGTTCCTCCCCCTTTTATAGAATTTGCATTTCATATATGAAAGGGGACCCCCCCCAAACCGGAATTTATTTATAACAAATTGTGTATTTATTCTTACGTGTTTAAATTTCAGTCCCCTTCAAAGTACTCTCTGTTTTATGCAATACACTATTGAGATGCTTTTTCCACTGATAAAATCAGTTGTTGAACTCGTTCATTTTGATGGCATTCAGGGCCTGTATTTTGTTTCACCTCTTCCACATTAACAAACGTTCCCTTTGAGGATGTTTTTCATCCAGGGAAACAACAAAAGAAAATACGGAGCGCGGGGGGCGGGGGGAGATCAGGTGAATAGGGAGGGTGGGACACCAGGGTGATGCCATTTTTTAATCAAAAACTGCTGAACACTCAGTGTGGTGTGGGCAGATGGGCTCATAAATCACCCATCGTGAAATGGACAAACGTTGAAAGAATCTCAACGACAAAATAATTCGCTTAAGTCGAACATAGACTCTCACGACAACACTAGATGGTACGCTGATGCCATCCTAGATGGGTTCCTAGAACACTTATCTAGTGAGGGAAGCCTATATTGCAAGGGGTCGCCCTCCCTACGATAATTCTGGGTTTTTCTGGAGGTTCCCCTTCCTATGTGCAAAAGAGAGAATGTGGTGGTCACGGCCTTACCGCTGCTGAGCGCGTGAATCCAACAATTCCGTGCTTTGAAGCACAGTAAACAGGCTGCTGCGCTACAGGCATGAGTCCTGAAACAAACAGAAAATTTAAATGATTGGATTAAAAAACTAGGCAGGCTGTACTCCATAATGGCAATGCAAATGAATATTTGATGGTGACTTCCACTTAATATAATTATGAGTGATAGACTAAAATAAACCAGTTAACTTTGTAAACTCAATAGCTTTAGCATTGTTTACTACCTCCATGATCTCCACTCTCCAGCAGATACAGCCAAGAGTGAAATGAAAGGTTTTTTTTTTTTGCCTCCCTGGCTTTCTGGAAAGTCAAGGAAAGTAAATGTTATCTAAAACACACAGAAAATCTTTTAATTTTTTTTTTTGAGTTGAGGTCTTACTCTGTTACCTAGGCTGGAGTGCAATGGCACGATCATGGTTCACCACAGTCTTGACCTCCTGGTCTCAGGCAATTCTCCCATCTCAACCTCCTAAATAGCTGGGACAACAGGTGTGTGCCACCACGCCCGGCTAATTTTTCAATTTATTTTTGCTAGGTTACTCAGGCTGGTCTCAAACTCCTGGGCTCAAGAAATCCTGCCACCTTGGCCTCCTAAAGTGCTAGGTTTACAGGTGTGAGCCACCACAGCAGGCCAGAAAATCTTCTTTAAAGCCAGTAAACCACCATTTAATTTTCAGTGTTTAAGTCTGTTTTAAAAAGCATATATTCTACATTTCTAAGCCTTCCAAATGGCTGAGAGAATTTGAATTGCTTGAAAGTTTTGGAGGTTATTAGTCTTAACTATGAGTAGACAGTTTTCTGTCACCAATCTGTCTCAAATGATACCTCTAAAAGTTTCAGATAATTAAAGCTAATTTCTTTTGATTTTGACCTTTAGTGGATGACTAGATCTTCTTGCTCTATGACAGCAAAAGATGACAGAAATAAAAATGTATGGTCCTATTTTATCTCCTTCCATAATTATGCAATTAACAATGGATTTCAATTAATTACAGAATTTTCAAATTTTCCACATATGCACAGCAGTAACTGATTAAATTCATGGCCTGGAGAGAAAAAGTAGCATTATAACATGTATGTGTAGTATCTTTTCTCTCCTAACTCCCGCCTAGTTCAGTCCTTCAAAAATAAACAAAATAACAAGAAAAAAATCAATTTTGGTGTACTAATGTACACTTAAAAAAAACCCAAGGTTTTCTGTCTCTCCTTTCTTTTTTCTTCCTCCCTTGCCTTCCATAATGCATGTTTATCTAATGATATGCTTGCTTAAGAATTCCAGAGGCAAATCTTAACCAGGCTAGCAATGGAGTCATAACTGTGGGACCTTCCTGCTTAGAGAGTCATGAGACGGTTCGTCCATGACCTGACTGCAGCTGGGATCACAAGAACCAGATATCCAGGATATCTGTCCCAGGAGGACTATCACTCAAGCCATCAGAGCAAGACCTGCCGACCTGGACCCTGTGCCACCCCGTGCACCTTTCCCACGTCAAGTCCTTTTAAGCACCTTCTCACCCATCTGAAAATCTGGGGTGATCTTCGCAACTTTAGTCCTCCAACTCTTCAGGTCACCGGCTCTTGAATAAAGCCTATTTTTTCCTTCGATCTACTCTCAGCTCTCATGTTTGGTTTTTGGGCAATGAGAGACTAGACTTGGGACCAGCTACAGTAACTATGGCTACCAAGCTTATTTTTTCTCACCATGGTTAATTTTCTAATCAAGAGTCACACTTAACTAGAGTATCTTTTTTATTTCAGCTTTTAACTAATTTGGGTTAACTTGTGTTCATGCTTTTTTAAATTTGTGATTTTTCTGAGTCAAGATGCATTACCTTTGTTTCACAAATGTTTAAGGAATGGTTGAAGCAGGGACTACCAAGAGCAAGCAACAGCAACTCCTTGGCTACCTCTATTTACTCCCTTTATCTCACACCCCTAATACACCTGTGTACCCTGTTCAACCATCACGTTACTGTAATGCTGTGTTTAATATCAAATGTCATGCTAATAGTGCTAAATTATTCTGTTGAGTTGTGTTCATCCCCACCCAGCTAACTATTCCCAGAACACCACCAATCAGTTGAGCCTGCTGTGCCTAAGTTCAGCAATAAACACAGACCTTAACCACTCCCTGGGTGCCTGCCAGTTCTCAATTTATGAAGTATGTTTGCTCAGGAGCAGTTTAAATCCCTGAGTACGGGGGATCACGTGTAGTGTGTCTACCCAATGATCTCACGGTATTGTAACATGTTGGTTCTCTTGTTGTTGTTGTTTTTTGGTTAAGTCAAATGTGTAAGTTAATTAAGTCCATCAGTGTCAGTCAACAAGAACTGTTGGTGTTTGTACAGGGTACACAGGTGTATTAGGGAGCGGGAGACAAAGGGAGTAAATAGAGGTAGCCAAGGAGTTGCTGCTGCTTGCTCTTGGTAGTCTCTGCTTCAACCATTCCTTAAACATTTATGAAACAAAGGCAATGACTGTTGGACAGTGTTTATCTATTGTGGGAAATGCAGCGTGACTCTTAATCAGAGATAAGCTAGTTGACACAGCCATAAAAATCGCAAAGACACTGTTCACAAATGTTGCCAAAGATGAATTTGGAACCAGTTTTTGTTACCTATGCCGAGGCGATGAACTTCTGAACTCAAGCTAGTTCAAGAAGTCACAGAGGTAAAATAAATCAAATACTGCTTTGTTGATTCTGAAAGTGTGACATATATGCTTTCCTTTAAAGGTAGAATTGTACATGTAGCCAGAATGTGAAAGAACTTGTTTGCATTTTTTAAATGGCACTTGGTTTTATGAATCTTGTAGTAACATCTGAATGACATTTTCACTGTTATCCTGCAAAATGTTTACCTTTGCTTTACTTTAACTTTCTAATATCAGATCAAAGGCTACATAAATCAATTTCAGACATTCAGAAACAAAGCTTCCTTTTTTCATTTTTTTTCAGAGCTTTACTGAGGTATAACTGGCATACAGTAAAATTGCATATATTTAAAGTATACAATTTGATAAGTTTTGACATATGTCTACACCCATGAAATCACTCCCACAGTCGAGATAATGGACATATCCATCACACTGAAAGCTTACTTTTACCCTTGGTGATTCCTTCTTTTGCCCTTTCCATCAACTCAGGAAAGCTCTGGCCTGCTTTGTAATTTCTAAAATTTTATATAAATATAATCATATAGTAGAATTTTTTGTCTGACTTTTTTCACTTGGGATAATTGCTTTGAGATTCACCCATGTTGTAGTATATCAGTAGCTCATTCTTTTTTTTTTTTTTTTTTCCGGAATAGTATTCCACTAATAGTAGGGAATTGCACTGAAAACAATCAGTTCCATACACTATGTGTTCACTTGTTTGATAAACATTTGGGTTGTTTCCTGTCTGGGGGATATTAAAAACAGATAATTCTATTTTTCAATGATCTCATTTAGTCAAGTTGTAGTTAATTTAGTTAAATAGAGACTTTTTCTTTCTATCTCTGATATATGTTGATTTCAGCTGTTGCTTCCTAAGTTTTAAACAGGTAGGGTAGGTTGGTGATTTGCAGTGCCTTCTCCACGACTTGCTATCTGACTCTCAGTATAGAAATCGACTATACCTCAGTTTGCTTTTTTTGAAATGGAGACTAAATGGAGAGGGAAAGCTGTTTTGGACTTTTTCTAAAGCTATTTTTTTTCCCTTTTTGACAATGACTTTAGTGGAGATGGAAATTTTTCAAATTTCCAACATTTCCTATTGACTCTCAAGATCCATGTTTTCCTTTGCCAATATGAAGTGATTGCTATTGTGGTTTAGGTTTAGTATTAGCTAACCATACTTCTACTACCTTATGTTTCTGTAATGCTTCTGTGTGCCTCAAATGGAAATTGTGTTCTCGGGCTGGTATTAGTGTCAGCACACAGAACTCGGCTGGGTGTGCATGGCATGATTCAGGGGACACCATTCACATGGTGGGTGATGTCAGCTGTGCCCTCTAAGGTTCTACACCCTGCGCAGTTATACATGGCAGCCATCCAGGGTTGAGGAGATGATTGAGCAAAGAGACTGAGAAGGAACCAGCACAAGCAGGAAGAGAACAAGTGTTATAGAAACTGCCATAGAAATTAAGGATTTCTATGACTATAAGTGTCATAGAAATTAAGGATGAGCACATTTTAAGAGACTTAAAGTGGTCACTGGTGTCAAGCACAGAATCATAAGAGAATCACTCTCTTTGAGATGATATGAGCATGGCTCAAAATCACCTGTCTAAAAATAACACCTTTTTGGCTTCACACCTTTCTCCAGTCACCTCCCCATCTCTCTTTACAACAAAAAGTCCTCAGAAGAGTCATTATACTGTTGTCTCCATTTTTCTTATCTTCTACCTGCTCCACACCTCATTCTAACCAGGCTTCCGTCTGATTACTCCAGTCAGAGCTCATTGAGGTGGTCAAAGAGCACTGTCTCGCTGAGGCCAAGTCTATGTCTCCACCTTGCCTGGTCCCTTCCTCAGCAGCACTGAACACAATTCTGCTCTCCTTGAAATGCATCCTTCTTAGTTAAGCTAGTCTTTCTCTTCACACTCAAGAAGCAGCTGCTTCTCCGTAACCTTCACTGGCTCCTTCTCCTTGACTAGACCCGTAAACATACTGGAAAACTCCAGAGCTTCCCTGGCCCTCTTTGTTTTTCTGTATACACCCTTTCTCCTAAGTGATTTTTTCCCCCCACTCCTGTGTATAAAAATTCATCCTCTCAATTTCTCTCTCTTTAACACACACACACACTTCTTAAATTTAAATCTCAGATCTCCAGCCAAAATCTTTCACTCTGTCTTTAACTCTAGAGAAGGAGCTTTGGGTTAACAGTGTTATACTTTCTAATACTTTCCTTAAAATATAGTATGTGCCAATTCAAGAGGCTTTATAGGCGTAAATTAATTAGAACAATTAAGTGCAAGGTATAATAAAAACATGCTTTAAATATAGTAAATCAAAATGCACATAACTATGGAAAGACCACCACTCTGCCAAAATATTATTTCTTATACTAGTTAACTATTTTAAAATGTCCTTTTATCAAGAGAATAAGAAGACATGCCATGGAAAATACTTGCAAAAAGAACTATCCAGTAAAGAACTGCTATTCAAAATATTAGAAAACCTTAAAATACATTAAAAAGTAAATGAACACCTTATTTAAAAATGGGCAAAAGCTACCGCACAAGGAAGATATACAGGTGGCAAATAAGCATTCCACTACACACATGTTAGAATGACCAAAATTAAAACACTGAAGACAACAAATGCTGGTGACGACATGAAACAACAAGAATTCTCATTCAATGCTGGTGGTGATGCATCGTGGTACAGCTATGTTGGCAGATAATCTGGGAATTTCTTACAAAAGTAAACATCCTTTCAAAATACAATCCACAGTTCAGTTCCTTGGCATTTACCCAAAGGAACTGAAAACATGTCCACACAAAAACCTGCATGAAAATGTTTATAACAGCTTGATACATAACTGCCAAAACCTGGAAGCAACCAAGATGCCCTTCACTAGGCGAACAGATAAACTGTGGTACATCTAGATAATGGAATACTATTAAAACATCCAAAATAACAAGCTAGCATGCCACGAAAAGACAGGGAGGAAGCTTAAATGCATATTCCTAAGTGAAAGAAGCCAGTCTGAAAAGGTTACATACTGCTTGATCTTTAGAAAAAGGCAAAACTACAGAGACAGTGGAAAGACCAGTGGTTACCAGGGCCTAGAGGAAGGCAAGGATAAGCAGGTGGCACACAGACGGTTTTCAGGGCAGTAAAACTATTTTGCTTGATACTAGTGGTGGATACATGTCATTATACATGGCTCCAGTCCTATAGAATGGAAACACCAACGTGATCCAGATGAAACACCTCAAGTTATTATTTTATTGACATATTTATCTGCTCATCCACATTCTACTTTTTAATAAAAATGTATCTTTGAATCGAAATGTCACAAATTTGGTGCAATGTCCTAAGTTGATTTTTTATTTTTATTTTTATGTTAAAGATGTGGGGTACAGTTCAGAATTAGGTACATAAATGGTCATCATACAGGTAAAGTTTGATCCTTCCCTTGATCCCCACTTTGCCTGGTTTGAGATTGGGTACCCTTATTGATATTATGTCCCCCCCCCGCCCTGGCAATGTCTCACTCCTGTCAATCCCTTTCTTATAGTATTATGATAAACGTTCAGGGTTCCCTTATGAGTGAGTACATGTAGTACTCAGATCGACAAACTGTGGACAATTGCTAAACCTAATTCAACAGGATTTGTGGATATTCATTTACATACGAACTGTGTGTTTAGTTCCTTTTAGATGCATAGTATAGTGAAGTAATATTTTTAAATATAGCCAATTGATAATAACACTAAACCATCACTGACAAATGAGATAGTTACATATATATAACGTGACTATGTATATATAATGTAATATATGTCATAAATATATAGTAAAATGCCTGAAAGTTACATGTGTACTAATAGAACAAATATGTCCGCTTAGAAAATTAAGTTAAAATTCCATTTCTTTATTAGTTCTTCTACTCTTTATATTCTTTCTACCTATACTTTCAGGAGCCAGTTTTAATCTCTACATCTCAACAGAAGGTAAAAAGCTCAAAAAATTTTTTTTTGCAAAAACATAAGTCTCCTCAGACAGGACAAACATACTGAATCTACAAACAGATTTGCTTCTAAGTAGATAGAAACCATATAAAATGGACCATGAAATATGCTAAAAGTATTCAACCTGGTAAGATAAATGGTGACTCCAAGGATGCTGATCTTCTTCCTATGGTCACCTGGAGCCGAGCAGCTAGGAAAGGCAAGAATCCAAATCTCTCACATATTCTTCACCATCCATCTATTTGTTGTTAACCACTACTTCTCTCATATGAGGGAAAAGAGGGGAACTAGTGAGAATCTACTTACCTATGTGCATGCATCAAACTGACCAAAGCAAATGGTGGACTTCCTCATGTGATTTTCTACATAGTGAAACACCTTATCTGACACTGCTTACCCCCCTTCATTCTTACACTTGCCTTTAAGTATGCTTTAAAGTGTGACATGACATAGCAAAGTGGCATAAGCTTTCATAAAACCACTACATCTTCTGTACTAACGATCTTTCCAGAAAGCACATCTGATAGCATTTTTCCAGGGATTCATTGCCAGAAAGTTGTTTCTAGTGTTCAGTCATTGCCTAGGCTGTGGTTGGAGGAAGCAGATGAGCTTCCTCACTACTCAAAGACGGTCCCTATGAATGTTAAAAGCTGGCTTCTTTAAGTGGGGTCCAGGCGCGGCATAATCCAAGAGCAGGATTTCCAGACCACTGCTGTTCAATTCAATCAGGATCCGCACCTGACAAAATCCCTAGGTACATTAAAGTTTGAGGAGCAGGCTCACTAGAAGCCCAGACCTTGCCTGCACACAAGTTGCTTTTGTAGCAAATTCTCACATGGACCCTACAACTCCAAAATAAAAACAAGTAAATAAAAAGTTTGAGAAGCACTGTTCTATAAGACTATTTGTTTCCTACTGGCCCTCTTATTCCCATACTAAGAAACCCTACTCCTCTTATCCATTCCTCAGAAAAGGCTTCTTTATAAATGTTTAACCATTCTTACCGATTATTTCTAATATGTGTCTTCCCAATTATTTTAAGCCAAAAGACAGCACGGTGCACCAGTCTCCCCAGTTTGGCATAGAGAACTCTGCCACTACTGAGCAGAAAGAATGGCTCACATACTTGGGGCAGCTGGCATCTGAGCCATTAGGTCTAGTTCATCTCTTCCATGACATAGGCTAACAAAGCAAAATACAATTTCTGTCATTACCACTGTTGATTCTCACATTTTTCAAGTTATTTAGTCTTGGAAGTTTTTAGGTTTTAGCCATATAAATTATAAGTACAAATATAATTACAAATTAAAGATAATTAAATTGACCTCTATTGCCACGACTTGTAAAAGTTCAATACAGATGTCGCATAGCCAACAGTTTACCACAACGCCTGGAACTTGGCAGTTGCTACATAAGTGTTGGGTCAAGTCCTTATCTCAAGAGCAGTTATAGAGTGCGATACCATGTGTATTTTTTAAAAAAATTTTTGCTTATCAATAAAGGAAGGTGATTGATATTTTCTCTCTCCTGAACTTTCTGGATATTTTAGTCCATCCTTCAGTCTATCTGGGCCCCAAGGCCTTGTAACTTAAATATCAAGCTTCTGTTTAAGCCATGATAATTACTTGGTTCCACCATCTTGATAAAAGATACTGATATATAGCTCTTGGGTCAAAATTTTGCCTAGTGACTTTTATATCTCTGTTTCCTTTCTGCAAATGTTCAACACATGTTTGATTAACTTGAATTTGTTATTTAAAGTGGAATTCTGGCACTTTAACACAAACTGCAAGTTACATTATTTTAGATAACATTTATAGCACAAGTAGGTATGTCACTGAGCTATTTAAGACATGCTAAGCCGGGCATGGTGGCTCATGCCTGGAATCCCAGCACTTTGGGAGGAGGAGACGAGAAGATTGCCTGAACTTGGGGGTTCAAGACTAGCCTGAACAACATGGCAAGATCTTGTTTCTAAGATAAATAAAAAATTAGCTGGGTGTGGTGGTGTATACCTGTGGTTCCAGCTACCTGAAAGGCTGAGGTGGAAGGGTCACCTGAGCCCAGTAGGTTGAGGCTGTGGTGGCCATGAGTGTGCCACTGTACTCCAGCCTGGGTGACAGAGTGAGACACCTACTCAAAATAAAAATAAAAAAAAAAAGACATGCGAAAAGTATTCTAGGAGTTTCAACTATTTCTGAAGATTCTAAGGTTTTAAATTCCGAGTTAACAATACCCTCACGGTGTCTCTACCAAAATGCTACCAAGTGACTTGTTTCTGAGGCACTGAGAATATTCCCAGTGAACTCCCAACATCTCAGTAGCTGAGTGCATAGGTGGGTTGGGGCAGATTGCTAGGGAGCCTCCTTTTCCTGTGACAATTACTCTTGCTTTTCCACAGGTTGAAGCAACAAAATGTGTAAGAAGCACATCTGACCCTTCTGGGATGTCTTTTGTGGGACACAGCTGTTTGATTATCTGCATTAAACTACACTTCAATCTTCTGTTGTTCTTGCCAATTTTATTTTCACAGATCAGGATGGATGTGACAAAATGAGTGTGTGTTTGTTTGTAAACAAACACTTGTGTGGAAAGGTCCAGGTGGTTCACACTCTCAGAATGGCTTCTTCAGCTCCAGACGGAGCACACTCACCCCTCAGTATTCTGAGGAATCATTCTCGACTTCAACTACCCCTCTGTTTGTTCAACCTATTAATTGCCTTTGATACTCTTATCTGCGTCAGTGGTCATTACTCATTAACTTTTCTGTCCAAACCAGTGTGCCAACTTAAGGTTTTACTATGACAGGGAAGACAGACCCTGGTGGAGTTGAATATTACCCAAAGCCCTTTCTTCCACAGGGTGAACGGTAAAGGGCAAATCGAGAAAACAAAAAGCCTGGGAGGAAGGAAGTTTCGGAAAACACAGAGGAGCACATTAGAAGTGCTTTGACTGCGATAACTCCTCAAAGATTTTTCGGGTCCTCTGGTCTCCCTCTCCCTACATCCTATGACCCAAAGGCATAAAACTGTTGATACCATTTCTGAAGAAATGATGAGGACTGAGGGGTCCTCTTTTGCTTTCTTCCATTATTATAATATCTTGAATTTGTATCAAGCTAATGTAATCTCAGGAAGAATCGAGGCTCTCAGTGAGTGGATAAAACACAAGGCAATTGGTGAGATGAAGGTGTGATAGCGAGACCCTCAGGAGGGAGGAAAGAATGCAGGACTGTCCGGGTTAGCCGAGCACAATGGGGAAGCAGCACAAAGACACTAGGTGTGGAGGCTGGCATTACAAAGGGAGGTGCCCAGGACAATCTCAGAAAACAGGGTAACAAGTCATGCAGGGTGGACACATAAATCAGCTACTTCACCTTTTAATTATTTATTTATTAGTTTGCTAGTTATTTTTTGAGTCAGAATCTCACTCTGTCACCCAGGCTGGAGTGCAGTGGCATGGTCACAGTTCACCCCAGGCTTGACCCTCTGGGGGCTCAGAGGATCCTCCTGCTTCAGCCGCCCAAGTAGCTGGGAACTACAGGTGTGGGCCACCATACCTGGCTGATTTTTTTATTTTTTGAAGAGATGAAGTCTCACTATGTTATCTAGGCTGGTCTCAAACTCCTGGACTCAAGTGATTCCCCAACCTCGGCTGTTCAAAGTGCTGGCATTACAGATGTGTGATCCCAGCCGTGCCTGACTGCTTCAACTTTTTGGATGGGGTTGCCTTGCATGTTGGAAGGAAAATCAGGGTAGAAGCTGTTTGAAATGCGATGATACTCATTAAATTGTACCAGTGCCAGAAAGGTAATTTAAAACCAAAACAATCATGTCACTGCATTCATATCAAGTTGTTTTATCTGCATGATAAAGACACATGATTCCAAATATTGTATTTGAGAGAGGTAAGAAGAGAATGAATACCAGGGGTGAGTGTAGGACAGAGCCAGCTCTTAGCCAAGAAAGCAATGTGGACATCACATGGTAAACCTTAATTGCCTTTCTCAATGGCATGCTTTGACTTGTGACTCTGGTAAACTCCCAAGATGTTTTCAGGACTTCACGATGGGTGTGAAATGGGGGCAAAAGCTTAAAATTTCACTGCAGATTTAGTAATGTACTTTGAGATTTAAGCTGTGCCCGCGAGGCCTGAAGAGACAAGCGATTGCCGTGGTTTATTCAGAACTCAGAATTTAAGTTTCTTTCAGTTTCCTATTAGGCTGAGCTAAACATGAATAGAGAGATAAATTAACAGACAACAGACAAACTCATATATAGAAGAGATGGATAGCCTAGTGGTTCAAACTTAGAAGAACTTATATCAGGATATTTGGATGTGAATTCTAGCTCTGCTGCTTACTGGCTGTGCATGCTTGGGCAAGATACTTCAAATCACCTGCCTCAGTTTCTCATTTTCAAAATGGAGATAAAAGAGCAACTTCTTTGAAAGACAGTGTAGTGATTTCTGAAAGAACTAGAAATTGACCTTCCATATGACCCAGCAATTCCCCTATTGGGAATATACCCGGAGGAACTCAAATCATTCTAACAAAAAAAGAGACCCGCACGCATGTGTGTTGCAGCTCTATTCACAATAGCAAAAACATGGCACCAACCACATTGCCCATTGTAGCTGGACTGGATAAAAAAAATGTGGTATGTATACACAATGAAATATTATGCAGCCATAAAGAAGGACAAACATATGGACTTCGCAGCAAGTTGGATGGATTTAGAGTGGATCACATTCAGAGATCTATCACAGAAACAAAGAACACAGTACCATATGTTTTCACTCATAAGCGGACCTTGAACAATTATTATAATACTATAAGAAAGGGGTTGGCAGTAGTGGGAAACTGTCAGGGGAGGGGGGTGGGATTGGCAGTTGAGGGAAACTGCTAGGGGAGGGAGGGGGATACCTCATCAACAAAGGTACCTGCGTAATCAACTTTTGTATACCTAACCCTGGATTGTACCCCACATCTTTATAACAGAAAAAAAGAAAAGAACCTACCACAGAGGGTTGTTTTGAGAATTAAACGGCATAATGCAGACACAGTGTTTCGTTGGTACCACGTAAACAGTAAGTGCTCAATAAATGTTACTTTTCTATATTTACTTATTTATTTTTAGCCAGGGTCTTGTTGTCGAGGCTGGTCTTGAACTCTTGGGCTCAAGTGAGCTCTAGCCTCAGCCTCCAGAGTAACTGGGATTACAGGCATGAGCTACCCAATCTGGCTTATTTAAATAGTTTAATTGGGCAAAAGGCAGTAGTACTCCACTGCATTTCTTTACTCATACTCTCTGGGCACGTAAGCCTTCTCATATAGTATAGAATCTCTTCCAGAAAGTTCTACATTGATCTGACCATGAGGTTTTCCAGCTTCCCCGAAAGTGACGTCAGTACTTCCAGTGACATCAAGGACATGAACTCCTTGAACAGTGATCATGGTTCTCCAAGCTTTGCCAGCTCTTAGTTTTCTTGACAGAATCCACAGAATGACCTCTTAATATCAGTCTCAGGTATTTTATATTTAAATATTTAAGAAAATAGGAAGTATCTCTTATTAATTCTCCAATCATTTACATATTTTTCCTTATATATTATTTCAAAAAGTGTAGATTTATCCATGCCAATTTACCTTTAGAATTTCAGCCTCCCAGAATCTAAAATTTGGCCCTCTCTGGGACACATGTTTCTTTCAAATATTGCCCATGTGCTCACCTTTTTAATGTATCTTTACAATTGAAATGTCATAATTTATACGGAGATGTCATATGAGGAAAAATAACCAGATCACCCTGAAAATTTTATAGACTTAGCTTTGTAATGGCTTTAGGGATGTCATTTTGACTTTGTGCAACCCAGAAATTAGATGCTAGTTTATTTTTGAGAATTTCTAAATAAGGAGATTTCTGAATTACTACTGGAGACAACTTTACAGGGGTTTAACTACTATGTGACAATGATTCCTAGAGAAATAAAAAATTCCAGGCATGATGGCTCACACATCTAATCCCAATGCTTCGGGAAGTCAAGGAAAGAGGATCACTTGAGCCCAGCAGTTTGAGATCAGCCTAGGCAAAAATCCTAGCACTTTAGGAGGCCAAGGAAGGAGGATAGCTTGAGCCCAGGAGTTTGAGACCAACCTGAGGTAACATAGCAAGACTCTGTCTCTATAAAAGAAACACATTTTTTTTTTTTTTTACAAAAGAAGAATGCTGAGAGTCAGATGCTGGTTCAACTATAGACACCTCCAAACACAGCCCCCCAAATACTGGAGATGAAGGTGGAGGATGGAATGCGGTGAATTCCTACTCTGAAATCGCCACTCTAACTGAAACCAATTATAATTTAAGAGACTCTATTTCTGGACATGCTTAGTTTAAACTTGTGAGTATTGATCAAACTTAAGCCTCACAATTTCACTCAGGCTATTCCAGAACCATTGATGCTTTTTTCCCTGGGGTTTAAAGAAGTAAAGTCACTTGACTCAGCTGCTCCAAAAATTCCTGTCAGAAGTTTATGGCTACTACTAAGGGATAAGACATCAGCTGATATTAAACCATAATGCTCTGAATAAAACATGGCTTAGGATTGCATGGAGTGGCAAAGATAGCAAGCTGTCCGGTGAGACCCTTCCTCCCCTTAGGTGCACAGCTGGACTACATGTCCAGACTCTCTGTTGCGAGGTGGCCTGTGAGGCCAAGGTCTACAATGCAATGTCAGCAAAAAAGAGGTCTGCCATTCCTAAGCTGGGGTCTTAAAAGAGAAGCCATGCCTCCTCCGTGTTCTTTTTCTCTTTCTGCTGGAGACAAAGAATCCAACAGTTCCAGAGTAACCAAGAAAGCTCCATGCTGAAGACTTCAAACAGAGGCTCTGCCTGCCAGGGTTTCAAATGACTGCATAGAGGGACCCTTGCCCTGCACTGATGTATGTAAACCATGGCATATTTGATTTACTTGTTGATTCAGCACATCTTGGCTACTATCTATGCCATATTTTAAAATCGTACTCTCTTACTAAAAATCAAGCGGTAGAGCAGATACCCAAACTTCACTTTACTATTGTTGACTTTGTCAGAGATGTTTTCACATTCAACCTCTGAAAAATAATAATTCTGGGAAAATATATGCAAAAGTTTTAAAAAAATAGTACTGCAGTAAAATAACTTAAAATAACATAAAAAGTCACAAGTGAAAATAATAGAAATAACCATATGCTTCATAATTTTGATTTTATGCAATAGAAAACTTCACGGACAAGGCTCAATGGCTCAGGTTTGAGATCAGCCAGGCAACTTGGCTAGACCTCGTCTCTACAATAAATAAAAATTTAGTCGGGCACAGTAGTGCATGCCTGTAGTTCCAGCTACTTGGAAGGATGAGGAGGAAGGCTTGCTGGAGCCCAGCAGGTTGACGCTGGGGTGGCCGTGAGTGTGCCACTGCACTCCAGCCTAGGCAACAGAGTGAGACTCCAACTCAAGAGAAAAAAAAAAAAAAGAAAACATCACGAAACAGTCTGGGTATAGTAACCCATTGTTTTGGGAGGCCAAGGCAGGAGGATTGCTTGAGCCCAGAGTTTAAGACCAGCCTGGGCAGTATAGCAAGACCTTGTCTCTATAAATAAATCAAAAGTTTAGCCGGGAGTGGTGGAGTACACCTGTAGTCCCAGCTACTTGGGAGACTGAGGTAGAAGGATTTCCTGAGCTCAGAAGGTCAAGGCTGCGGTGAGTTGTGATTGTGCCACTGTACTCTAGCCTGGGTGACAAAGTAGGACTTCAACTCAAAAGAAAAAAAAAAGGAAAAGAAAAATGAAAGAAAGAAAATTCCACACAACTACAAAAATAAATCAAAGATTTCAAACCTGAGTTGATAATACATACATTTTGAACGTTGTTTTTGTGGTCCAGTTGGCTTGTAAGAAAATGTTACTGTGAACATTATGCCCACCCTTACCTGCTAAAGACGACATGTTGATAATGATGCCGCCTTCCCCGCCATGCTGCTTACTCATGTAGTCCAAACCAAGATACGTCCCGCTGATGACAGAAACCTAGCCCAGAGGCAAAAAATTTCAAAAGCGAGTCATTATTATCATATATTCTCACACCAATGTTTTTATTGCCATTTCAGATATCTAAAAAGATTTCTGCCAATACTATCAGGAAAAGCTTTTTTTTTTTTTTTTTTTTGAGTTGGAGTCTCACTCTGTCGCCCAGACTGGAGTGCAGTGGCCGCTCCCGGCCACCGCAGCCGCGACCTGCTGGGCTCCTGCGATCCTTCCGCCTCAGCCTTCTGAGTAGCTGGGACTACAGGTGCGCGCTACCACGCCTGGTTCATTTTTGATTTATTATGGAGATGTGGTCCTGCCAAGTTGCCCGGGCAGGTCTCGAACCCACGGGCTTAGGCAATCCACTCACCTCGACCTCCCAAAGCGCTGGGATTATAGGCTGAGCCACTAAGCCTGGCCAGTAAAAGCTTTTGATCATTATAAGATTTTTATGCTACAGGTTGTATTCCAACAGCATGTTGTGTCACTTTAACTCAATGGTCAGCATCTTCCTTCATTCTCTACTTTGTTTTTACTTTCTAAATATTGGAAGTGAAACATATTTCCCCTTCTTCTTAGCATATGGTTCTCATGTCCAAGAATTCCATGCATGTCTGCTCTGTTTAATTCTCTTGATCTTGGAGAATAGAATAGTGGATACTCTTCATTTCCTCAGGTTTCCATTTTTCCCTTTTTTCTTTTGAACAAAAATTCCATTTTGCTCTTGCATCTACCTCTTCTCCGTAGAATACAAAGGAAGGTGCTCTCTCCAGAAGTGATGCAGACACTGGCTAATCTAAATAAATCATGGAAATGGAAATCCCATTCTCTCAGATATCGGCTGGTTTAGGAGCCAGTGTTTGACCCAGTTCTGGTCAGTGAGACCCAAGGGGCTATCAACGAGAGGTGGGGGAAGAATCCTGCTGAGAAACTTTTTGTGGCTCTTAAGAAAACCAGGAAGAAATGGTTCTACTGCCCTACTCAATGGCTTCATCTCTGTTCGATGACCAGAATGAACAAGTTATATTTGCTAGCATCCTGAAGATGAAACCAACAAAAAGAATGATAGTGGGAGGGAGGAAAAGCCCTTTGGTCCTGATGGTACCATTGATTTGTAGCATCAAGCCATACTCAACTCTGTGGTGTGTGGAATCATAATGGTTGGATCCAGCTTACCTGGAGATTTCTAGCTCCTGGGTCATGGTCTTCAGTAATGTCTATCACTTCAATGTGGCACTGCTTATGGCTATCCTTTCACTGTTTTGCTACTTATCTCCATGGGGAGACACTCTTCCTGAATTTATTCTAACATTTAAGAATTCACCACCACCAAAAACAACCTGGGAAATGAAACTGATATATAAAACCTTACTTTTCCTTTTAGACCTAAGAACTCCTCTCCTTTCCAGCTCAGACTTTTTAAAGTGAAAATCTTTCTTGACATCTTAAATCTGACTTTTTAAATGGTTTACAATGTTGTGAAGAAAATGATACAATAGCTGGGTGTGGTTGTTCATGCCTTTAATCCTAGCACTTTGGGAGGCTAAGGCAGGAGGATGGCTTGAGTCCAGGAGTTTGAGACCAATCTGGGCAACATAACAAGACCTGGTCTCCACAAAAAAATTTTAAAAATTTAACCAGTTGTGGTAGTGTACACCCATAGTCCCAGCTACTTTGGAGGGCGAGGCAAAAGAATGCTTGAGCCTATAATGTCAAGGCTGTGGTAAGCCATGACCATGTACTGCACTCTAGCCTGGGCAAGAGTGAGACCCCGACTCACCGAAGCTGAGAGCACACGCTGGTGTTTACCTTCTTTTTATCATTAAAAAAATCCTTTTTGAGTTTTCTTGGCAAGCATTCAGGGATTTCTCTCCTACCTAATAGAAGTTCCAGAACAAAACAGTAAATTGAAGGTTCTGTTCATTTAAGCCATATGTCAGTTTGATATTAAGTAGGCTTAGGGAGAGTGGATGAAATCTCTACATGAATCCCTTTAAAAAGGAGAAAAACAAGCATTAATTGTTTATATAAGATGGGAAAAATGTAGATGGCTGAAATTACTGAAGTCAGTTAGATTCTGTTAGTTTCTGCCCAAGTCTCCAGCATGTCTGAACAGAATTTCTGTTTACACTTATTGGCGCTATGCTTTCATTCTCAGGTATTTGCAGCTTTGCTGACACCTGACTTTTGTGTTTTTAACATCTGTAAGACGGAGTCAGATAGAAAATTTGGGAATGTTGAAACTTTACTTAATTAAAACAATACTTATCTCCACACCTTTGGTGGAGAAAAAGGGATTATTTTTCTCATCCATTATCAAGTTAAGAACTGAGTAACTTTTCAAATGAAAGTGTTCCTAACCTGAATCTACAAGACAAAGTCTAATATTTTGGCTATGTACAAATGACATTTTTCACCTTTCTCTGTTACTATAACAATCTCTTCCTTATCCCAGATTATATTATATATTAAAAGAATTGTTTTAAAACAAAAGAGTAAAATGTTTCCTGTTAATATTCTAAATATTGTTTGCCCTTTAGCAATGTTTATAGATCTTATGAATTGAGTAATTATAATATCAAGCATCTAGAAAAAAAAAAATTATAGATGTTTCTAGATACAAACAAAAATAACTGGAATCTATATTATTATTTTAGCCCCAATGTTTAATTGCACATAGAGAATTTAAAAATTTCAATTGTTGACAAAATGATCTAATTAATACATGATTGTTCAATATATTTGGTTATGAGGAGACAAACTTATATGTAATACCAAAACTATATTATTTGTTATATTACAAATCTTAATTTTTTCATTAAAGTATTATATTACTTAAAATCACTCTCATAAACTCTCCCATGATGGGAATAATTCTCTGGTAATAGAGATAATTGAATAAATGTAATAGTCTACTTTTTAAACTCTCTTCTTATCAGGCATCATGTCTTTCTATAACACACACATGCACGCACATACATGTGTGCACACGCATACAAACACACACGCCTTTTCATGACTGAAATTCCCAATGTGTTATTTCTATATTTCCTCTTAGTTAATTTAAGGTCCTCATAGTACACTGTAATTTTTTATAAGTCAGGGTCTCATTCTGTCACCCGGGCTGAACTGCAGTGGTACAATCTTGGCTGGCCGCAGGCTCTAACTCCTGGGCCCAGGCAGGCAATCCTCCCCCTTAGGCCTCTGAGTATTTGAGACAATAGGCGCATGCCACCATGCCCAGTTATTTTTATTTTTATTTTTTTTGTAGAGATGAGGTCTCACTATATTGCTCAGGCTGGTGTCAAACTGCTGGGCTCAAGCAATCCTCCCACCTCAGATTCCCAAAGTGTTGAGATTATAGGCATGAGCCACTGCACCTGACTGACTGTAACTTTAAAAAAATCTGGTATATAAATCACGCAATTTTGCCTTTCAGGTTCTTTGTGCTTTCTCCAGCCCAGTTCTCAAGGAATTCTAATAAAGTTGACTATTTTTTTTTCCTGAAATCCCTTTGAATCCTTTATCTTTTCATGTTCAAATTTTTCCATTTTTGTTTGTTTTAGGGCTAAGTGTTATTGTCTTTCCCATTGTTGGAGTTACTTACTATTTAGCAAACTCTGCCTAACAGTGAAAAGTTCAAATGGATCTTTAGATATTATAGAGTACCAGTTGCAGTAAGTAGTTACTGATTTAATTTGTAATCTACATCCTTCTGAGTCAAGTAAAATAGCACATTTGACAACATGTTTCTATCTACTTCCTTAACTCTTCATTGGAGGTAGAATAAGGCAGAGGGATACACATCCATAAAAGTAGGCTAGTGAGAAAAATGTAGGTTTTGATAACCTGGAAGGAAAAGCCAATTCACTGAAAGAATACCATGCATCAGCACTGTGCTGGTGAGTCACACAAACTATGGCTTCTTTAAGCTTAAAGGTCCTTAGAAGAAGGCAGTTGACCTTCCCTATTTCACAGACTGGGAAGTTCAAGATTGGAGAAATAAAATAACAGTTTGTTAATTGTAGATTCTGGACTGGACCTTAACTTTGATTAATTCCAAATGCATACCTTTCCTAGCGCAAATCTTTAGTAAACTAGTGTATTTCTGGAGAAAAAAAAAAAACAAAACTCCTGCAGTAGCCATCTCTTTTGTTTAATTTTTATTTAAATTTTATTTACTAGATATATGCTCAAATTGAATGATAAATCCCATCTCAGTAGGAATGCATTATCTAGGTTTATGAAAGCCTCAGAAAGTTGAAGAACATTACAGAATTACCTTATCAATATTCAAAGTTAAGTCTACCTCTGCCTGATTGCCAGACTGACCTTTGGTAGTTTTGCAAAGACCCACTCTTTCCTGACATTCCTTGTGAATTCTGAGCAGCCATAAATAAAGCTGCTGTTGTTGGTTTCGAACCAAGGAGGAAGTAAAGAATAACCTAATGAAACAAAAGACCAGAAAGAGTTATGGTGTATTCCTTGTGCGGGAAGAGTCATGAGATAAGCAGAGTGGAAAATAAGGAAAGGATAAGTTTGGCAAGGAATAAAAGTGGAAGGACAGATGATACTGTCTGGAACAACTGATGTATTAGGAAATCAGCCAAACATTGCACTGAAACAGAAATGAATATGTGAGTATGAAAAATATGATATACAGGTAATGGCAACTGATCCAGTAACTATTAATTAACTTCTTCTCTATAAGGACATAAAACAATGGTTTTCTTTTTCTTTCTGAGTTGCGTCTTACTCTGTTGCCCAGGCTGGTGTGCAATGGCTCGATCATGGTTCATCGCAGTCTTGATTTGCTGGCCTCAGGTGATCCTCCTGTCTCTGCCTCCCAAGTAGCTGGGACTACAGGCATGTGCCACCACACATGACTAAGTTTTGTTTTATATTTGGTGGATATGGGGTCTCACTATGTTGCCCAGGCTGATCTCAAATTCCTGGACTCAAGCAATTCTCTCACTTCAGTCTACCAAAGTGCTGGGATTATAGGCATGAGTTACCACACCTGGCCTAGTTTTCTGCTTTGAAAGAACTTATGATCTACCAGCATAAATTACATAAAATAATTCTGAAAAAAAAAATCGAAAATTTGGTAAGCTCTATGAGAATAGTATAAATATGCTTTAGAAAATTTAAGAAGAAGGACAGCTACATGGTAAAGTCCTTTAATTAAGTGGTTACTCTAACACAGGGAGTAACGTGGAAACACACACACACACACACACACACACACACACACACACACCATGGAATTGTATAAGACCCAGGGAGGAAAATTATATCTAGAGTAGAGTTTAAACTACACACAAATATTTGCATTACAGTAACAGAGATAATCAAGGTGAAAGGACAATTGGTCACACTCTTATTTACCCTTGCAATGGGTGTAGATGGGAGGAGAAGCAACACATTTTAAAGTTTTGCATGAATAACAAAGGTCATATCTTGTTCCTTCCATGTAATATTAAACAAATGCTATCAGTTCCTGAAGTTAAGCTAACAAGTGGCCTATGTTAGCAGAGTTCTTAGAAAATTAAAGGTTGACTAAATTTCAATGGAGAAGGATCCAGGAGGGTTAGTTGTAACCAAAGGATCACAATAAAATTCCCCTGGTCTTCCAAAATTTCTTATTTACTTATAACGTAGGCACTTTCTAGCATGGGGCAGATATTTATTCATGTAGGCTACCTTAAAGCAAACACACTCTCTCAGCTGAATGAAGACAGATAATTAGAAATCTACCTTTGTAGATCTGCCTTTGTAATAACTGCCAGACTGTTTTCATGTTTCTCTATATTAACTCAGATCATTGCATGCTGTTTCTGACAGCTGACTTCTCAGAGAAAAGACAGTATTTGTCCATTATGTATGCACTGAATATACAAACTTTATACCCTAGTGATCTTCATCTGTAAAATACCTGTAGATATTACTGATGAAGCTATTAAAATATTAGTAGTAATGCTAAAGAGAGAAAGCTGCTTTGCAATTTGTACATTTATACTGGGATAGCTTAATTTGGAAAAATTTCTCATCACTTTAGTGGTTTTGGAACGTGGCATAAGTTAATAAAAACATACTCTTAAAATTTTCTGTAGTTCCCAATCGGCTGTATATTCAAAACTTTTGCCTTATCAGGCTACCAAAGGGTGTAATAAGGTATGGTTCTTAATAAATCAGGGATAACCACCAAAGATTGAATATAAAATGTACAATATTTTTTACCAGCAGAAGAAAATTAAAGCTATCCAATGGATTTAGGAAAGGATTGGAAAAAAAAAGAATAAAAACAAAACAAAAGAGTAAATATAAAAATATAAAATAGAAGATTAATAATAAATATAAATGGCTTAAATTTACAAATATGTTTAAAGAGCAGATGTGATACAGTGGATAACATGCCTGACCACAGGTAAGGAGACTGTAATATTTCACAATATGCCATCAGCAAGAGGCAAATTTAAAATAAAAGGTTACATCTTTAAAACAAAGGAATGGAAAAATATATGCCTAGGCAATTGTGAATCAAAAGAAAATGATGGAATACCAAGTTAATATTCAAAAATACGGAATAAGTAAAAAAATCACAGGCATAAAATTAGGGGTATAACTTTACTTAAAAACAAATTTAAAAATCAATAAACTATAATCATCAGCAATTCATGCTCGGAGTATCATAGGTTTATAATTTACAGAGTTCAAACTTACAGAATTACTAAAAAAGATAGGCACGTTGCCATTTGTTACTTGAGATATGAGTACATTCTGCTGAGAAACTGACAGATCAAGGAGATAGAAGTAAACCATGATACAGGTGACTCCTGAATCAAGTAGGAACATTACAAGAAAAGAAAATCATAAGCTGATATAATTTATGAGCACAGAAACACAAACACTAAATTAGGTATTTAATATGAACATTCATGGAATGCTATATTAAACATTCACATACCATAATAAAGAAACACTTGGTCAGGAGATGTAAGAATGGTTCTCAGTCAGAAATATTTCATTTACCTCATTACATTACTACACTGAAGTAGAAAAAAATCATAGAATTGTATCAACTCAGATAAAGTAGCTATCAGGTCTTTCCATACACATATACATATATTTGCAGTTAGAATCACAGAACTATTTTGGAGAAACTCGACAGATGAAAGTTATTTTCAAATATAATAAACCAGAAACACTGGAGACAGAAGTTTAAAAGGACTGCTAGGAAGGTGTTTGTACTGTGAAATAGCACCTTCATTCGTTAAAGGACTTTAGGTATCAGTTAAGTTTAGGGAACAACTGTATACCCTTCTTAAAGCGGAGCTTACAGATTTAGCTCTTTCATGGACTGGTGTAATTCTCATTGCCTCTACCAAGTTATTATTGCAATTAGGTAATTACTCATGAAAATTTCAATTTAAGTCAAAAATGTATTGACCAAGCACCGTCTTCAAGATACTGTGTTGACTGCTGAGACAGAAACAAAGAAAAACAGCATGGTTCTTGTTTTATGGAGTTTATCATTTCCTGGGAGTGTAACACGGAGTGGGAGGGCCACTCCCTGTTCTTCTATACCTACACAGTGATCACATTGGATTTTATAACTGCCTTCTTTGCAAGACTAGTAAGAATGACTTTACCAAGGGAAGGGTGATCCCATGTACAGTTTGTTTTAGCTAAGGTCTGAGTTTTACTAAAACCCAATATCTTACGTCAAGGATGTTTATAGAATGAGATATTGTGACACAATGGATAAAAGAGAAACTTTATTTCTTATTTCCGCCTTTTGTATGAGCTAAATAATCATCAAACATTGTGGAATTTACACACACACACACACACACACACACACATACACACACTTTCTAAATAAAAATATCTTACTAACTATAAAGTTCAACTGTCACTTTAACTGTTTTCTGTTATATGTCTGCCATTTAATTAAGATTTATTTTTATCTAAAAAAGTTAAATCAAGGGTTAGCAAGCTTTTTCTATAAAGGGTCAGATTGTAAACATGTTAACTCATACGTGTCATAGAGTCTTTCTTACAACTACTCAACTCTGGATTGTGACATGTAAACAACCATTGACTGTGGCTTACACAAATGACTGTGACTAAATTCAAGAAAACGTGACAAACACTGAAAACTGAGTTTCACACGTTCATATATTTCATGTTATTCTTTTTTTGAGTCCTTTTGAATTTTTCAACCATTTAAAAATGTCAAAACCATTTGTAGTCTGCAGTCATACAAAAACAAGTGGCAAGACATTGGACTGTAGGTCACCGTTTACCAATCCCCGAGCTAAGCAATTATATTTTGTTCATATTTCCTTTTAATATTTTAAGACAGATTTATGTTCATGATTAAATGTCTTTAGAAAAGAAAACGTGTTTTTTTCTAGCTTTCTGTAACTTCCCTTTTTCTATATTGTAGGTCATTGTTTCTATGAATACAAGAACTTTTTTCTTTATAAACGGCAGCATGTTATTAAATAATTATCGGCAATAAACAAGGTTAAAATAGCTTACCAAATTAATTTGCAGGGTTTTTTCCCAGTTTTTCTCATTATTTACTCCAGCATTATTGACCAAAATATCCAATTTTCCAAAGTGGTCTACAACTTTTCTAAAAGTATCTAAAAAACAAAAACAAGACACTATAGATACATTCTTATTGTCCATATATACATTTAAATCACGTCCTATGGCATGAGGTGAATTTTAATTCATCGACCCTTGCAGTGAAAATTACACTCCTGGGCTGTGACTTTACTCCTTGCTTCTCAATGATTTGTGAACCAGCAGCATCAATCAGCCTTACTTGGGAGCTTGTTAGACGTGCAGGATTTTACAGAAACTGGTGGATCTACTGGATTGGAATCCCAACTTTAATGTATCCTTAGATGATTTGTATGCACATGAAAATTCTATAAGCAGTTACCTCATGGGGTACATTTTAGAGAGCTGAGCGTCCTAAGTTAAGTGCCCTTTGAAGTCAGTTTGGGCAGCCAGCATTTCCTGGCCCTAGAAAGTTACTGGAGCTCTATAACTTAGGCCAAGGATTCCCCATTTCCCAGCGATGGACTGGAACTGGTACATGGCCTGTTAGGAACCAGGCCGCATAACAGAAAATGAGCAGCGGGTGAACGACAGAAGCTTCATCTGTATTTCCAGCCAGTCCCCAAACTTGCTTTACCGCCAGCAGCCCGCCTTCTGTAAGATCAGCGGGCAGCATTAGTTCATTAGTTCTCCTAGGAGCTAGGAGCGGGAACCCCCCTATTGTGAACTACGCATGCGAGGGATCTAGGTTGCGAGCTCATTAAGAGAATCTAATGCCTGATGATGCTATATATATTTCATTATATATTGCAGGGTAATAATAATAAAAATAAAGTGCGCAATAAATGTATTGTGCTTGAGTCATCCCCAAACCATCCCACCTCCATCATCCGTGGACAGATTGTCTTCCATGAAATTAGACTATGACGGCCATCCTTTGGATAAGCCATATTCTGTTCATAAGATACTAAAATAATACAACTCTTCTTGTGTATTCAGATCCATTATGAGCATTTCAGGGAGTTTTTATATCCTCATAAGTAAAAATCTACTTTTCATTCAGTTGATTTTATTTCATTATTAGAACTTTGATGTTTACTATTTCTCTCCCCCCTCACTATTATTACTAGTCTGTGTAAAACCATGTTTGACTAGAACAAAGTTTGCATGGATTCTGAGGCCTGGATGTCTTTTATTACACTGGCCAATTCCATATTTGGTCCTTGCAAACCCTCCTTACCAGTCCAAACTAGTCTTGACCACCTTAGGATTGAGAAACTCATTGTTTCTCAAAGCAGCCTTTTACATGGTTCTATTAATGTAAACTATTTCCCTGGGATGTTCACCATTTGTTCTAATTCTATTACTTTAGATAATAGACAACAATGTGGTTGTTCTTCCATATAACATACATGTATTCTCAGATATCCATGTCAACGTACGAAGTCCTTGAAAAGCATAGGTCAACATAAACTTTATTTTGATTGAAACAAACTTATGGAATTATAAACACCTGCCAGCCATATTGGGGAAGATATGGATTAATCAATTCCCATAAGGATAAAGTACTATGCAAGTTAATCACTAGAAACATTATCAAGACTTTCTAATATGCACCCTCTACACTTGCTGTACTGGAATGCAAAACAACAACAACAAAACAAAATAAAAAACTGTTTACTTTTTTCATGGCACTTAAAAACTGTTTCCAAAGATCTCAAATTGGTTCCAGAAAAGGAACCAGAGAACTAACTTTTCTTTTTTTCCCCCCCTTCCATTTGAAATATGTTCCTTAAAGCTCACGGAAACATCCCCTACCTTATGGGAAATTAGGTTGTTAAAAAGGTATAGCTAATTGCTTCTGTAATTTTCTTCCCTTGTTCTGGTCTCCACTGCATTCCTTACACTCCACCCTTACCAAAGCATAGCAAATCATCTTCCTTCTGACAGCCCCCTGAGTTCTGGGCTCAAGTGACTTAAAGTCTAGCTCTCACTGACTTTCACGTGTTGTGGTTCTCTTTATAACTTATCTAAACTCTCTGGGCTGCAGCTTGTTCTTGTGTAAAGTGAGTTATGTCTAGATCATCTGTAAGAACCTTTTTACCTCAGTACTTTCGTGATTTCATTGTGCTTAAACAGTTTAAATAGTTGTAGGCAACAGTAAATCCTGAAATTGGAAGAATTAGTGCCATGTTTTCCTTAGATGCAAGTAACTGCTGATGTCCAGATAACATGTGGATTTCTCATGGTCAACATGCCTTCGCCCCGTCACTTATGATGTGTGTGAGCTTCCTCCTCCACTATCACTTATCCTTAAGGAATGTGTTTACAGACAAGGTACTCATTTTAAATACCAGGAAGCAAAGCAAATGAGGTCAAATGTCATATGTGAAACTATATACACTGAGACAGAAATGGCTTTCAGATGATCTATACCATTCCTGTATTCCAGCAGCATGGATGGTGGAATTTAACTTGATTCTACCCTTGACCCAAAATATCTCGTGCAATCAGCAACATTATCCTCTGGCAAAATACGAGGGGGCGCCCCCCAAAACTCAGAATTATATTTTAGAGGGTGGACCCCTTGTACAGGCTAGGTAAGTGTTCTAGGAATCCATCGACATCAATGTACCAGCAAGCATTGTTGAAAGAGACTTCATTCCACTTCAGTGAATTTTTTTTGGAGATTCTTTCAATGTTATTGCTCATTTCATGATGGGTGGTATACATAAACAACCCATCCATACTGCACTGAGTGCTTAGTAGCTTTTGACTACCACTAAGTAGTTTTTGACTAGCGACTTTTTGTGTTTCCCTGGAAGAAAAAAGTTCCCAAAGGGAAACATTTTGCCAATGTGGAAGAGGTGAAACAAAAAACCGCAGAAGCACTCAAAGGCATCAAAATCGATGCATTAAAAAATTGTTTTGAGCGGTGTAAAAGGCATCTCAATAGGTGTGTTGGATCAAATGGAGAGTACTTTGAAGGTGACTGAAGTTTAAACATGTAAGGATAATTACACAATTTAAAAAAATACATTCCAGGTTTTTTGGGTCTCTCCCCCTTTGTATGTTCCACTCCCTCTGTGTCTACAGATGTGTTCTGCTCATGCTTGTAATCCACATTATTGGTTTTTAGGCATTTTCAGGTCATAATTATGTAATTTCCTTTAAAACAATTTCCCTTAACTGTATGTAGGTACCTGCCTTATAACACAACACACTATTATTTCTCTTACAGAATATTTTAAAATTATTTAAAGATTTAGAAAAACATTTCATTTTAAAAATAAAAATAAATAAATAATAAGCAATAGTTTAACATTTAAAAGTGAACTTACACCTCATGTTCCTTCAAGAGCAGGAGCACTGCAGTGAACTTTATAAAAGTTTTCTGACCCATCTATTAAAAACGTGATTGAGTAAATTGTTAGGCATATTTTTTCTTTTTTTTTCCTCCAGAAATATCTATTTTTTCATGTAAATCCATTGGCCCTCTGTATCATCAAAGCTGTCTATTGTCTTTGCCAATATTATCCCAGATATCTCACCAGCAGATAGGGCTATTTTAAGTGAGTAGGCAGAAACAGAGAAGCATTGACGAAAGGCAGATGGAGACTTTTTTCTGCAATTCTAACACGGTATGGTTATCATTATTATTATTTTAAATTGCCATCTCATAAGAGAAAACATCTGGTCAGAAGCATCCAGCACTCCTGTGATCCTGATCCGTGCCCTTATCCTCTGACACGTTTAAATGAAAAGACGCTGCCACCTTTGACCATCATAGGACCCAGCTTCCTGGGAGAAGCTGTTTACCACAGTCCCTCGGCTTCCTTGAAGCTTTTCAAGCTCCAGCTGCGGTTTGAATCATCTCATCGTGGCTGTAGAAGCCCAGTCTCAGCACACATACGCAAAGGCGTTCAGATTACATTAAGTGCCGACAAAGGACTGAGATAAAAGGACTTCTCAAGCAGACCTGCCTGCCTTAGCTTGTGTGGCCATTGGGCTGTCAGAAGGAAACATAACAGTCTAAACGATCTTTGGGGGCTGCTGCGGGAGGCGGCCTGGCCGCACCTGGCTGGCTCTCCCGCCCGGCGCGCTCAGGGCACGTTCCGCGCTGAGGGACGGATCGATCCCCCTTCCTACCTCTCAGCTGCTGCTGGTCAGCAACGTCGCACTGGATGAATATTGTCTTCTGAGGTTCAAACTGCTCATCCAGGGCCACCTTACACTTGACACCTGCTTCAGGGTTCCAGTCCACCAGCGCTACCTGTAGGCGCGAGGAGAGGGTCGGACCGGAGCCGCTCAGGACACGGACAGACCAACGTGAAACAAACAAGCGCTCCCCTCCCGGACCTGCGAGGTGCCGACTAAGTTCGGGCTGCCTCCAGCCGCCCTCGAGGCATCCTCCGGAGCCTCAGCCTGGTTTTGGAAGCGGCACGGGGGGGGAGGCAGGTGCGGCCGCGGTGTGCCCCCGGGAGGCCCTCGGGCTTGCAG